>NC_088875.1:49878768-49921436 GCF_032884065.1 Artemia franciscana
TAACTTTTTTAAAAACAGCCCTAGCACCCTTACTTCAACGAAGTTCAACCAGGACTGACAAAAAGAATGAAGTGAGTATATAAAGTCATTCAAACTAAGAGAAAACTAAGTGATTAAATGCAATTTCTCAGAGCCAACATTTCTTTTTTAGCAGCCTGTCTCAAAGGCCTTTTCGTAGCTGGTTCAGTACTATTATAAATCAGTTTAGTAGAATATTTTGTTAGATCGTTTTTAATTGAATTTTGAGTATAAAGAATTTAGTGAGTATTCCCCTAAGTCCTGTTCAAAGAAATATTGTTATTTATTTTAAGATTAATTTCGATTGATTCTCCGAACCACCTGTTTTATCCCCAAATCAATATTGATGAGTGAAGATTTTTCAAAAAGTATCGTGTGGGACGGATTATTAAATATGTGCCAACTAAAGCAGAATCAAGGAGTATGTAATGCCTTGCGTATATAATGCTTTGCGTATGTAATGCTTGTGCTCTGCTTATACTTTGCTTTATTTAAAAACTCTGGGTCAATAAACCTTACTAATACAAATATTGCGACTTAAGATGACAATATCATCCAAATAGGCACCAGCATATGCCTCACAGGACTCTAAAACCTTATCCATAAGGTTTTACACACCCGTCGGCTTTGCGGGATGCGTTATGGCCTCTGCCTCAGAGGTAATGACTCACCAAAGAGAACAAATCCGTTCCAATTATGTCAATCACATATCTATAACTTCTGCTTATTCTTCCCATTAAGTTTCATCCAGATCTTTCCACTCCAAGTGTTTTCCAAGATTTCTGGTTTCCCCCTCCAGCTCCCACCAATGTCACCGGTTCCAGTCAGGATTTAAAATAAGAGATCTGAGACACGATTTCCTTCCAAACAACAAATTTCATTAAGATCTGATTACTCCTTCGTAAGTTAAAAATACCTCCTTTTTTCTAATTTTTCCAATTTAACCGTACCCCACTCCCCCCCCCAGATGGTCGAATCGGGGAAACGACAATTTCTAATTTAATTTGGTCTGTTTCCTGATACGCCTGCCAAATTTCATCGTCCTAGCATACCTGAAAGTTCCTAAAGTAGCAAAACCGGGACAGGCCGACATAATTTGCGATCGCAATTTGTCACTTGGTTAATACCAAGTGCTATAAAAACTGATCTTTTTATTATTATTTCAATAAATTTGAATTTGTTTTTTTATGCATGTTGTTCTATATTTATTTGATAAACCTCGTTTGATGTTTCTTTTTTAACACTTTGTTGAATAAATATAAAATACAGATCTCACACCGCTGCCTCTGGGGCTCATGGACTAATATGCTTCGCTCTATAGATAATGTTACCTGTAAGCAAGCCCACTCTACGCATTTTAAGTTTCTTTGAAGGGGGGTTTCTGAAAGCTAAGAAATATATGCGCTTCTCTAATAATAACAGAGAAACAATATACGATCATCAGAATCTTGTTATATAGAGTAATACGCACCTTAGACAACTTGTGACGAAACTAAACATTTACCTTAAGTTGAAATAAACTAACGAAAGAGGGGGGTGTGGTGTCAGATAAGCCACCCTGATGTTTGGAAAGATCATAAAATAATTTGTTACTTTGGCCTATGTAACATACCAAACAGTCGAGATATTAGCTGAATGTACGATCTGACCAAACCGGTTTCATAGCACCAAGGACAAATGACAGGGGACAGAATGCATTGGACTTGTATGATTTGGGCCAAATGTTTGCATATTAGGGGGATGGGGGTGCGGTTAGGTTGTTAACCCATTTCTGAGATATATTCTCTCCCCCTCCTTTGCAAATATATACTCCAAATTATATTATTGTATAAACTAAAGTATTATTTTTTCGTCATGTTTTGGTATATTTCATTATGATTAACCTAACTACACTACTTTATTGATCTAATGGTGATTCAAGAATGATAACCATTATTTAGAACTATCTTGAAAGCAAAAGTTTATCATATAAAAAACTTTGAAGGTATTTCGGAAAGCCGCTTTACAGAGCCATAACCAAAAATTTTGTTCATGGGAGGGGAGTGTCGCACAAACACTTTCAACTTTCATCTTGATCTCTCCACCCTAAGTGTTTTCCAAGAATCCTAGTTTCCAAGATTTCCATTTTTCAACTCCACCGCACAATTTCCCTGGATCCGATCCGAATCAAAAATAGATCACATGAGACAAAATCTTTCTATGTATCAAGTTTCGTTAAGATCCAATCACCCATTCGTAAGATAAACATACCTCAATTTTCACGATTTTCCTCCCTCCAAGCCTCCCCCCCAATGGTCAAATCTGAGAAACGACGGTTGTCAAGTAAATTTGTATCAGTCCCTGACACGTCTACCGATTTTCCTCATCCTAGCACACCCAGAAGCTCCGAACTCGCCAAACAACCATTTCATTAAGATCCTTTCATCAGTTCTAAAGTCAAAAATACCTCAATTTAGTTCCAATTATATCAATCACGTATCTATAACTTGTGCTTATTCTTCCCATCAAGTTTCATGTCGATCTCTCCACTGTAAGCGTTTTCAAAGATTTCCGGTTTCCAAGATTTCTGTTTCCCCCCTCCAGCCCTCTATGTCCTTGGATCAAATTAGAATTGAAAATGGAGCAACTGAGACATAAGATTCTTCTATATATCAAGTTTCATCAAGATCCGATCACCCATTCGTAATATACCTCGATTTTCACGTCTTCCAAGAATTCAGGTTTCCCTTCTCACTCCCCCCCCCCAAAAGTCACTGGATCTGGTTGGGATTTAAAATCAGAGTTCTAAAGCACAAGATCCTTCTCAGTATCAAATTTCATTAAGATTTGATTACCTCTTCGTAAGTTACAAATACTTCATTTTTTCTAATTTTTCCGAATTAATCCCCTCCCCAAATCTAACAAAGAGAGCGGATCCGGTCAGGTTATTTCAGTCAAGTATCTTGGACTTGGGTTTATTCTTCCAACCAAGTTTCATCCTGATCTCTCCGCTTTAGCGTTTTCCAAGATTTCCGATTCCCCCTCCCCCCAATGACACTAGTCGGGATTTAAAATAAGATAAATAAACGGCGAGTTCCTTTTAAATATAAAATTTCATGAAGATATGATCGATCCTTCGTAAGTTAAAAATACCTATTTTTTTCTAATTTTTCAGAATTAACCCTATCACCCCCCCCCAAACTCTCCCAAAGAGAGCAGATTCGTTTTGATTACGTCAATCACGTATTTAGGACATGTGCTTATTTTTACCACCAAGTTTCATCCTGTTCTCTCTGCTTTAAGCGTTTTCCAAGATTTCCGATTCCTCCCTCCCCCCAATGACACTGAATCAGTATGGATTTAAAATAGGATATCTAAGCTACGAGTTCCTTCTAAATATAAAATTTCATTAAGATATAATCACTCCTTCGTAACTTAAAACTACCTCATTTTTTTCTAATTTTTCAGAATTATTTCCCTACCCCCCCCCCCCGACTCCCCTGAAGAGAACAGATCCATTCAATATATGTCAATCACGTATCTAGGACTTGTGCTTATTTTTCCCACAAAGTTTCATCCCGAACCCTCCACTCTAAGTGTTTTCTAAGATTTTAGGCTCCCACCAGCCCCCCCCCCAAAGTTACCGGATCTGGTCAGGATTGAAAACAGAGACAGAGCTTTGAGATACAATATCCTTCTAAACTTCAAATTTCATTAAGATCCGATCCCTCCTTCGTAAGTTAAAAATACCTCATTATTTCTAATTTTTCAGAACTAACCCTCCCCATTCCCTCCAGCCCCCCACACAGAAAAGATTCAAATTTTATTAAGATCCCATTACCCGTTCGTAAGTTAAAAATGCTTCCTTTTTTCTATTGTTTCCGAATTAACCGGCCCCCCACTCCTCCCCCCAGATGGTCAAATCGGGAAAACGGTTCTATTTCTAATTTAATCTGGTCCGATTCCTAATACGTCTGCCAAATTTCATCGTCCTGGCTTACCTGAAAGTGCCTAAAGTAGCAAAATCGGGACAGACCGACAGAATTTGCGATCGCTATATACCACTTGGTTAATACCAAGTGCCATAAAAATGAGCTGCTACACTCGCACATCTTTTATCGACAGAAAATACCCATTTCTCCGCTTCTAGAAACAAACGGCCAGTCTTTATTTGGATGATGAGACAATTCGACAATAAGTGCAAACTTCGAAGGCCTTAGGGGACAGAACCCTGAATTGCTGCTTTTGGGAGATCAGGAAACTAAGGGATATGAACTTGTAATCTAAACTAGTTTTTCAGAGCAGGCTAGCCCAGAAAAAAATTCCGTACATTATCCATCAACAAATTATCTTTTGAAAAAAAACGTTTAATTCTAATATAGCATAAATGATAAAAATATTAAATCTATATATATAAAATGTAGTGTCCGTCTGTCCGTTGCACTGTCTTTATCGTTACACTGTCTGTCTGTTACTAAGTATGACGTCAATGTATAAAAAAAACTAACTAAAAAAGACTTAAAAGAATTAAAAACTATCTTTTATAAAAAAAAAATAAAAAAAAAATAAAATAAAAGAAAACCAAAAAAAAAAGGAAAAAACTAGAGAAAAAATTAATAACTAAAAAACTAAAAATAAAAAAATAAAACAACTGAAAAAGAAAAAAAAGAAACTAAAAAAAAAACTAAAAATAAGGACACTAAAAAAAAAAGGAAAAACTAGAATGAAAAAACTAAAAAAAGAAAACGAAAAAAAGATAAAAAGACAAAAACTAAAGAATAAAAAACTAAAAAAAAAGAAAGAGACTAAAGGGGAAAAAGAAAAAAACTAAAAAAATAAAAAAATAGGTAAAAGCTAAAAAGAAAAAAAAACTAAAAAAGAAAAAAACAAAAAAAGAAAAAAACTAAAAAAAGAAAAAATTAAGAAACCTAAATTAGGTAAAAGCTTAAAAAAACTGGACCAAACACTATCTACGGTTAGAACACAAGGGACAATGAGAATCCATGTATAGAAGCCTGCCACGTGTCTTAATGGGGCCTGGTGGCGAAGCCGCCTGGACCCAGCTAGTATAAAATAATATCGTATATATAAAATACAATATAATGTAAATGTAATATAATATAATATAATAAATATTTATAAAATAATATAATATAATTATTATAAAGGAAACCAAACTTTAAAAAACTCCAATCACCAAAACACCAAAACTACCAAACTTTACACACCAAACAAACATATTTCTTATGTTAGTCTAGCTAAGAGGTCATTTTCTTTAAAAAATAAATATTCTTTGTCTTCAATTTCTACTTTTGTTCCACCAGATTCTGGAAGTAGGACCTTATCACCGACTTTAACCGTCACTGGTATATGTTGACCTTGCTGAAAAAAAAAAACAACTAATAAATACTCGAATCCTACATTTATGGAGGCAGTGTCTAAAAAAAAAGTACACAATAGATTAATGAATACAAGGGATATTTCAATGGAACTTGACAAAAGCAGAGAGATAGATTCACAACACCTGATTTACTTCATTATTTTTTACATTTGAAAGTCGGGGTACTGAGCTGGGGAAGAGAGGTGAAGACTAAGAAGGGGGAATCGGGTTCTTTTCGCCAATTGTTATGTCAGAGCCGGTATCTATGTATTTGTGTATACAAAAAGCCTGTGTTTATCTGACAATTATCTATCCATGTAGACTTCAAAGCTAAACAGTTAAAGCTAAAAACATAAACCTCCTGCAGGATAAGCAACAAGTTTTCCGCAATATAAATAATGTCGCTTTTTTGTGCTTAAGCCAGTGAATTACAAAATATCTGCTGAAAACTCATGCAACTTATGAATACACGATAAAAATGATACAAGTAATGAGTTAATAGAATTGGAATTAAAAGTAGAGATTTTCACAGAAACGATATTAGAAACTCTGCCAACTCATTTCATACTGCCAACTCAGACATTTCACTCTGCCAACTCAGACATTGAGAAAGACATTTAATTTATTAGTAGCTAAAGCCACAAAAGCCACAAGAGTAATTGCAAATGGCAGGCAATTTAACCAACCCCATAACACAGGCACGTACGCAGGCACCTTTTTTCGAGGGGAGAGGGCCTAAAATCCCTGAAAATGACGTCGGATCGAAAAAAAGCGGATCAAATTAGACTCAGCATGGTTGAAAATCTTTTGAAGGATAATTGAAGTCCTCCACCAAATATAGCAAATTTTATTTGCTTTATTGTGTTCTATGATGGAGTTAAAAGTTTTTGCATTTTGATTTATATTTTTGGTAGTTTTTGAACTTCTCTTAGCTTGGGCTTAAACTGTGTATTTTCACACAATTACAAAATGTTTAATTTGTTTATTTATAATATGTTTCGTTTCTCAGGTTTCAGTTTCCTGAATTAATGCATTGAGCTTAAATTGAATTTCTTAAATCTTTAATTTATAATATTAATTTAACTTTTGTATATTTAATTGATTAATATTTCGTCTATTAATATTTTTATGTCTAATATATTTAATATTTTAATATCTTTAAATATCTTTAATATCTTTAAGGCAAATTTTGTCATTTTTCTTTCTATTTTTCAGAATTTTTTTTTTTCAAATTTCTATGCAGAAGTGAAGTTTTGCTCTTAGATTAAAAATTCTTTTAATCTATATAAGTAAATTAGATTAAAAATTCACACGAAGAAAGTGTGATTTACTGTTTTGTACTTTTTTAATTAAAACATTTTAATTAAATTTTTATTTAATTTTTTGCGCTTTTTTTTTAATTTACTTTTTTGCACTGATGTGTCTCCTTTATTCTTTTCTTTTTATTTTTTTTGGGTGGGGGGGGGGGTGAAGGACCCTCCCCCTCCCTGGGTTCGTGCCAGCTGTAATAACTGTTAACAAATCAAAATTTGGTCAAAATTACAGCGTACAAAAAGAGTACATAATACTTTTTAATGAATGTACAGCAATACTAACTAAAACCATCTATGGGTGCACTTCCACCAAAATAGTTGCTTAAGAGGCAAAAGATTTATGAATTAAAATCAACTCAGTGGAATTGATCAAAACCTTAAGAGCCTTGGCTAATTATTCTAAAGCAAAGGCAGATCAAACAAACACGAGGCTCAGTTGTGTCTCCGACTTTGTATAACAATAGCGTTCTGCCGGCACAAGCCCAGGTAGCTACATCTTGTGTTTCAAAAGGTATCGATGTTTCGTTGATGGCGTATGCTGACGACCTACTTAATTTGAACAGGTCTGCCGATAGACTATTGAAGAATTTTGATGTTTTGAGTATGGAATATAATAAAATAGGCTTATCATTTAATGTGTCTAAAACGGCCATACTGTTCTTCAACGCGGGGTTTTATGAGAAAGATATTCCTTTAGGTGATTCAGCTGTTAAGCCATGTGAGAGCATTGCCTACCTTTGCTTACCAGTCGGTCGAAGCCTCTACTCGACAGGAACGTTGCTTTTACGACACGTAGAGGCAAAAATCTGGATTGCTTACGGATCAATCATTGGTAACAGACATCGATTCTGCCGTAGATTTCTTGCGTCGCTGTATAATGCCATTGCCCTCCCACGTGTACTGTATATAGTACCTTTTTGGAATTATTTGTGGTCCGCCCAATGTAAAAAAGTAAGAGTTCTGTTTTTTCAATTTGCAAAGTTCATTCTGAGACTTCCTCCGTGGACGAAGTCTCCGTGGACTTCATGCATAATTACGGAGTGTCCGATCCAACAGTTTGCATTAACCGGGTTGTAGAGAATTCCCTGGAAAAGACTAAGGGAAGGACGAACCCTAAAGGGAAGAACGGCTAGCTATCATGTATCGGTATTTTTGTTAGTGTACATAGTGTGTGTTTACTTATGATTATGTTCGTAGTGTGATTTTCTTTTCTTTTTCCATTCGTACTCCGATGTAATTCCAGTGAATTTTCGGGTAATAAAAGTACTTACTTACAAAGTAGAAACAATACTGAAAATCTTTTCAAGACAGTGGAAATTAAATCTGTAGATATTTCGTCTCTCTGTCCAATAGCCGTCTTCAACACAATACAAGAAAGAATATATATAATATATATATATATATATATATATATATATATATATATATATATATATATATATATATATATATATATATATATATATATATATATATATATATATATATATAAATCAGCTTTAATTGTTTGCGACATCGGATCTTCCTTTTTTCTTTGAAAAATATAATTCCAAAAAGTCTGAACCTATAAAAATTCTAACTTGTTTTTTACCCAGTAATATTGCCTCATATTTTTACAATACTGAAAAACTGAGTTCAATGGTTCAGTTACCTAGGTATACAGCTACCCGGAGGTGTAGCTACACGGGGGTTCAAATAAATGGGTTTGAGTTGCACGAGGGTTTAGTTACACAAGGGTTCAGAAGCACGCGGGTTCGATTATAAAAGGGTTCAGTTGAACAATGGCTCAGATAAACATTGGTTTAGCTACAGGGGTTTAATGACTTGTGGTTTAATTAAACACACACCATAGCCTATTGTCCATCGAAAGGCAGAACTAAGGCAGATAGGCATTGACTAAGTGTAAGACTTTCCATGAAAGATTTCGCCAGAAAATCTTCCAAGAAAATTAGCCTATTTCTATGATGAATTCATTATATAATTTTCATTAATATTCCGTTTCTGTAAAGTTTCACAGCTTTACTCACTTCTAATGTTTTCAGCAATAAATCATACCATTGATATTCTCCATTTTATTAGTTCTCTTATCTAGCTATTCATGCAATCGAAAATTCATCATTTTCACCAACAACAAATCAATAGAATTGAATATTTTTAACTGGATTGCTAAAAAACAGTTTTTAATCCTGAAAAGAAAAGAAGTTATATTTTTTTTTCTTTTCTTTTTCTTTTATGATCTAACAAACAAAAATAAAAGTAAATTATAACACTTTTTCAGTGTTTTACATAAAAAAATTTTTTACTCTTTTTAAGTCATAAGTAAATTTATGATGATTTTTCATTTAAACAGAGAAGGTCAAGCTACTTGAGGTTCAAACGACTAACGAAATGTACACTTACGTTGTTTCTTGCTCCTGGGCCAACTGCTACTACTGTGGCTTGTAGAACCTTTTGCTGTGCCTTCTCAGGAATCTCAATACCACTCCTGGCTTTCTCGACCAAAACACGGTCAAGGAGGGGAACAAGATTCGTCAACGCTCCAGACTGAATAAAAATGTCATCATAAGTAACAAAACAAAGCTAAACTGTAACTACTATACTGCCAGTGGATTAGGAAAACCTTGAAATAATAATTTTTCTTAAAAAAAACCTCTCAATGTATTGGTTTGAAAACACAAGAACTGGCATCATAAATCTAAAGTTTTTTGCTCTTAATGCCATATAGCACATTTATAAAAGTACTACTAAAGAATAAAGACCAGCAACCCTTTGTCGATGACCATGATAAGGTAATTCTATGTAGTTCCTATTATATTGGCTGTGTTTCAGATTCTTATCAGTCAATTATTGAATTGTAACGCGATCTATAAAAAATTTATTCATTCATATATCTCGTATGTTTTTATTCAGCTTGAAATTTGTTTATTCTTCTTGTTAACTTCTTGATTATAACTAGATTTTAGACACCTCGGCATTTTTCCAATGCAGATATGAGGCCTTTGCAATTTATCAGCAATTTATGTGTGCTGTGTGTTATAATTATATGATAACAGACACCAACAAGTGCTCATCCATGGAACAACAGTCACTGGATAATCGAATTTTTGCTAATTATGGTAATATACTGTGATCTGGTCTTTCAAAAAATCTATAGAAATCATCTTTCTTCTAACGTCTTGGTAGTAAATATGATAATTTGGAGCTAATAGGAGAAAAGTTTCCATCTTCTACCCCTGAAACTACAAATTGCGATAATTTATAATAATTGATAAAACATTTGTGATAATTTGACAGCACTTACCAGCTATTTAACTATGAATGTGACTAAATGAAGAAAGTCCCAGAAGAGTAAGTTTAGAGTATTGTTTTTACAAGTCTCCTTTGAGTGAACAAACAGGATTTACTAAATATGTTTTTACAGCCAAGAATTTCCAGGGCAAATATTTTTATTTACATAGATGGCGTATTTGTATAGACCTATGTGGACTAGGACTAGACTTGAATGCTAGAGTATGTGTTGAAGAAAATCTATCTTTCTATTGTCAAACAATTCGTGGTAACCACCTGTGTGTAAGGAGCCATGTGGCACAATACTAACCGAAACCCTAAAAAACTAATTTTTGGAGATATCAGTAGACATATCAAAAGAATTGGCTTGTGATGATTACAAATATGAAAGATTCATTAAGTTTAGTGTCACCCATTCTAAGCTATAAGCATGGGTGTGTGTTCATTTATTTGAGAATATAAGAAAAGGTCTCATTTGAACACATTTAAAGTTCTGGTGCCCTTTTTAAGCGACCAAAAAGATTGGAGGGCACCTAGCCTCCCTTTCACTTCCACTTTTCCTTCAAAGTCACTCAATCACAATTTTAAAATAGCCATTTTTTTCAGCATAGTTGAAAAGCCCAATAATTACGGAAGATACAGCAAAGGACTTTGGCATTCAATTCACAATGGGTGAAAATCAACAGCCTGGATCATCAAATTAGACAAGACATAAAAAAACAAAACTTACAAGTATTAAAAATGATAATTTGTTGGAAGTAAAAGAAGTTTGTGTTCCACCACCAATTAACAAATTTACAGTAAAGAATGTGATTAAAGGCTCTTTTCCTATTTCAAAAGTTTTAGTTTTCGGGGGTAATAGCTACGGCTGTGGAAAAAATGAAGATATTAGACTATTTTAAGATTGCAAATGGTAAAGAATGGGATTAAACTCTCTTTTCCTATTTCAAAAGTTTCAGTTTTCGGGGGTAATAGCTACGTCCGTGGAAAAAATGAAGATATTAAAGTGTTTCATGATTGTACATGGTAAAGAATGTGATTAAAGGTTCTTTTCCTATTTCAATAGTTTTAGTTTTTGGGGGTAATAGCTACGTCCGAGGAAAAAATGAAGATATTAAACTATTTCATGATTGCACATGGTAAAGAATGTGATTAAAGGCTCTTTTCCTATTTCAAAAGTTTTAGTTTTCGGGGGTAATAGCTACGTCTGTGGAAAAAATGAAGATATTAGACTATTTTATGATTGCACATGGTAAAGAACGTGATTAAAGGCTCTTTTCCAATTTCAAAAGTTTTAGTTTTCGGGGATAATAGATACGTCTGTGGAAAAAATGAAAATATTAGACTATTTTAAGATTGCAAATGGTAAAGAATGTGATTAAAGGCTCTTTTCCTATTTCAAAAGTTTTAGTTTTTGAGGGTAATAGCTATGTCTGTGGAAAAAAAGCAGATATTAGACTATTTTATGATTGCACATGGTAAAGAATGTGATTAAAGGCTCTTTTCCTATTTCAAAAGTTTTAGTTTTCGGGGGTAATAGCTACGTCCGTGGAAAAAATGAAGATATTAGACTATTTTATGATTGCTCATGGTAAAGAATGTGATTAAAGGCTCTTTTCCTATTTCAAAAGTTTTAGTTTTCGGGGGTAATAGCTACGTCTGTGGAAAAAATGAAGATATTAGACTATTTTAAGATTGCAAATGGTAAAGAATGGGATTAAATTCTCTTTTCCTATTTCAAAAGTTTCAGTTTTCGGGGGTAATAGCTACGTCCGTGGAAAAAATGAAGATATTAAAGTATTTCATGATTGCACATGGTAAAGAATGTGATTAAAGGTTCTTTTCCTATTTCAATAGTTTTAGTTTTTGGGGGTAATAGCTACGTCCGAGGAAAACATGAAGATATTAAAGTATTTCATGATTGCACATGGTAAAGAATGTGATTAAAGGCTCTTTTCCTATTTCAAAAGTTTCAGTTTTCGGGGGTAATAGCTACATCTGTGGAAAAAATGAAGATATTAGACTATTTTATGATTGTACATGGTAAAGAACGTGATTAAAGGCTCTTTTCCTATTTCAAAAGTTTTAGTTTTTGAGGGTAATAGCTATGTCTGTGGAAAAAAAGAAGATATTAGACTATTTTATGATTGCACATGGTAAAGAATGTGATTAAAGGCTCTTTTCCTATTACAAAAGTTTTAGTTTTCGGGGGTAATAGCTACGTCCGTGGAAAAAATAAAGATAATGGACTATTTTATAATTGCACATGGTAAAGAATGTGATTAAAGGCTCTTTTCCTATTTCAAAAGTATTACTTTTTGGGGGTAATAGCTACGTCCGTGGAAAAAATGAAGATATTAGACTATTTTATGATTGCACATGGTAAAGAATGTGATTAAAGGCTCTTTTCCTATTTCAAAAGTTTTAGTTTTCGGGGGTAATAGCTACGTCTGTGGAAAAAATGAAGATATTAGACTTTTTTAAGATTGCAAATGGTAAAGAATGGGATTAAACTCTCTTTTCCTATTTCAATAGTTTTAGTTTTGGGGGGTAATAGCTACGTCCCAGGAAAAAATGAAATATTAAACTATTTCATGATTGCACATGGTAAAGAATGTGATTAAAGGCTCTTTTCCTATTTCAAAAGTTTTAGTTTTCGGGGGTAATAGCTACGTCTGTGGAAAAAATGAAGATATTAGACTATTTTATGATTGCACATGGTAAAGAACGTGATTAAAGGCTCTTTTCCAATTTCAAAAGTTTTAGTTTTCGGGGATAATAGATACGTCCGTGGAAAAATGAAAATAATAGACTATTTTAAGATTGCAAATGGTAAAGAATGTGATTAAAGGCTCTTTTCCTATTTCAAAAGTTTTAGTTTTTAAGGGTAATAGCTATGTCTGTGGAAAAAAATCAGATATTAGACTATTTTATGATTGCACATGGTAAAGAATGTGATTAAAGGCTCTTTTCCTATTTCAAAAGTTTTAGTTTTCGGGGGTAATAGCTACGTCCGTGGAAAAAATGAAGATATTAGACTATTTTATGATTGCACATGGTAAAGAATGTGATTAAAGGCTCTTTTCCTATTTCAAAAGTATTACTTTTTGGGGGTAATAGCTACGTCCGTGGAAAAAATGAAGATATTAGACTATTTTATGATTGCTCATGGTAAAGAATGTGATTAAAGGCTCTTTTCCTATTTCAAAAGTTTTAGTTTTCGGGGGTAATAGCTACGTCTGTGGAAAAAATGAAGATATTAGACTATTTTAAGATTGCAAATGGTAAAGAATGGGATTAAATTCTCTTTTCCTATTTCAAAAGTTTCAGTTTTCGGGGGTATTAGCTACAACCGTGGAAAAAATGAAGATATTAAAGTATTTCATGATTGCACATGGTAAAGAATGTGATTAATGCCTCTTTTCCTATTTCAATAGTTTTAGTTTTGGGGGTAATAGCTACATCCGTGGAAAAATGAAGATATTAAAGTATTTCATGATTGCACATGGTAAAGAATGTGATTAAAGGCTCTTTTCCTATTTCAAAAGTTTTAGTTTTCGGGGATAATAGATGCGTCTGTGGAAAAAATGAAGATATTAGACTATTTTAAGATTGCAAATCGTAAAGAATGTGATTAAAGGCTCTTTCCTATTTCAAAAGTTTTAGTTTTGGGGGTAATAGCTACGTCCGTGGAAAAAATGAAGATATTAAAGTATTTTCATGATTGCACATGGTAAAGAATGTGATTAAAGGCTCTTTTCCTATTTCAAAAGTTTTAGTTTTCGGGGTAATAGCTACGTCTGTGGAAAAAATGAAGATATTAGACTATTTTATGATTGCAATGGTAAAGAATGTGATTAAAGGCTCTTTTCCTATTTCAAAAGTTTTAGTTTTCGGGGGTAATAGCTACGTCTGTGGAAAAAATGAAGATATTAGACTATTTTATGATTGCACATGGTAAAGAATGTAATTAAAGGCTCTTTTCCTATTTTAAAAGTTTTAGTTTTCGGGGGTAATTGCTACTTCCGTGGAAAAAATGAAGATATTAAACTATTTATGATTGCACATGGTAAAGAATGTGATTAAAGGCTCTTTTCCTATTTAAAAGTTTTAGTTTTCGGGGGTAATAGCTACTTCCGTGGAAAAAATGAAGATATTAAACTATTTCATGATTGCACATGGTAAAGAATGTGATTAAAGGCTCTTTTCCTATTTCAAAGTTTTAGTTTTCGGGGGTAATAGCTACGTCTGTGGAAAAAATGAAGATATTAGACTATTTTATGATTGCACATGGTAAAGAATGTGATTAAAGGCTCTTTTCCTATTTCAAAAGTTTTAGTTTTCGGGTAATAGCTACGTCTGTGGAAAAAATGAAGATATTAACTATTTTATGATTGCGCATGGTAAAGAATGTGATTAAAGGCTCTTTTCCTATTTCAAAAGTTTTAGTTTTGAGGGTAATAGCTACGTCCTGTGGAAAAAATGAAGATATTAGACTATTTTATGATTGCACATGGTAAAGAATGTGATTAAAGGCTCTTTTCCTATTTCAAAGTTTTAGTTTTCGGGGTAATAGCTGTCTGTGGAAAAAATGAAGATATTAGACTATTTTATGATTGCACATGGTAAAGAATGTGATTAAAGGCTCTTTTCCTATTTCAAAAGTTTTAGTTTTCGGGGGTAATAGCTACGTCTGTGGAAAAAATGAAGATATTAGACTATTTTATGATTGCACATGGTAAAGAATGTGATTAAAGGCTCTTTTCCTATTTCAAAAGTTTTAGTTTTCGGGGTAATAGCTACGTCCGTGGAAAAAATGAAGATATTAGACTATTTTATGATTGCACATGGTAAAGAATGATTAAAGGCTCTTTTCCTATTTCAAAAGTTTTAGTTTTCGGGGGTAATAGCTACGCTGTGGAAAAAATGAAGATATTAGACTATTTTATGATTGCACATGGTAAAGAATGTGATTAAAGGCTCTTTTCCTATTTCAAAAGTTTTAGTTTTCGGGGGTATTAGCTACGTCCGTGGTAAAAATGAAGATATTAAATTTTCATGATTGCACATGGTAAAGAATGTGATTAAAGGTTCTTTTCCTATTTCAATAGTTTTAGTTTTGGGGGTAATAGCTACGTTCGAGGAAAAAATGAAGATATTAGACTATTTTATGATTGCACATGGTAAAGAATGTGATTAAAGGTTCTTTTCCTATTTCAAAAGTTTTAGTTTTCGGGGGTAATAGCTACGTCTGTGGAAAAAATGAAGATATTAGACTATTTTATGATTGCACATGGTAAAGAATGTGATTAAAGGCTCTTTTCCTATTTCAAAAGTTTTAGTTTTCGGGGTAATAGCTACGTCCGTGGAAAAAAATGAAGATATTAGACTATTTTATGATTGCACATGGTAAAGAATGTGATTAAAGGCTCTTTTCCTATTTCAAAAGTTTTAGTTTTCGGGGGTAATAGCTACGTCCGTGGAAAAAATGAAGATATTAGACTATTTTATGATTGCACATGGTAAAGAATGTGATTAAAGGCTCTTTTCCTATTTCAAAAGTTTTAGTTTTCGGGGTAATAGCTACGTCTGTGGAAAAAATGAAGATATTAGACTATTTTATGATTGCGCATGGTAAAGAATGTGATTAAAGGCTCTTTTCCTATTTCAAAAGTTTTAGTTTTCGGGGGTAATAGCTACGTCCGTGGAAAAAATGAAGATATTAAACTATTTCATGATTGCACATGGTAAAGAATGTGATTAAAGGCTCTTTTCCTATTTCAAAAGTTTTAGTTTTCGGGGTAATAGCTACGTCTGTGGAAAAAATGAAGATATTAGACTATTTTATGATTGCACATGGTAAAGAATGTGATTAAAGGCTCTTTTCCTATTTCAAAAGTTTTAGTTTTCGGGGGTAATAGCTACGTCCGTGGAAAAAATGAAGATATTAGACTATTTTATGATTGCAATGGTAAAGAATGTGATTAAAGGCTCTTTTCCTATTTCAAAAGTTTTAGTTTTGGGGTAATAGCTACGTCCGTGGAAAAAATGAAGATATTAGACTATTTTATGATTGCACATGGTAAAGAATGTGATTAAAGGCTCTTTTCCTATTTCAAAAGTTTTAGTTTTCGGGGGTAATAGCTACGTCCGTGGAAAAAATGAAGATATTAGACTATTTTATGATTGCACATGGTAAAGAATGTGATTAAAGGCTCTTTTCCTATTTCAAAAGTTTTAGTTTTCGGGGGTAATAGCTACGTCGTGGAAAAAATGAAGATATTAGTACTATTTTATGATTGCACATGGTAAAGAATGTGATTAAAGGCTCTTTTCCTATTTCAAAAGTTTTAGTTTTCGGGGGTAATAGCTACGTCGTGGAAAAAATGAAGATATTAGACTATTTTATGATTGCACATGGTAAAGAATGTGATTAAAGGCTCTTTTCCTATTTCAAAAGTTTTAGTTTTCGGGGGTAATAGCTACGTCTGTGGAAAAAATGAAGATATTAGACTATTTTATGATTGCACATGGTAAAGAATGTGATTAAAGGCTCTTTTCCTATTTCAAAAGTTTTAGTTTTCGGGGGTAATAGCTACGCCGTGGAAAAAATGAAGATATTAGACTATTTTATGATTGCAATGGTAAAGAATGTGATTAAAGGCTCTTTTCCTATTTCAAAAGTTTTAGTTTTGGGGGTAATAGCTACGTCTGTGGAAAAAATGAAGATATTAGACTATTTTATGATTGCACATGGTAAAGAATGTGATTAAAGGCTCTTTTCCTATTTCAAAAGTTTTAGTTTTCGGGGGTAATAGCTACGTCTGTGGAAAAAATGAAGATATTAGACTATTTTATGATTGCACATGGTAAAGAATGTGATTAAAGGCTCTTTTCCTATTTCAAAAGTTTTAGTTTTCGGGGGTAATAGCTACGTCTGTGGAAAAAATGAAGATATTAGACTATTTTATGATTGCACATGGTAAAGAATGTGATTAAAGGCTCTTTTCCTATTTCAAAAGTTTTAGTTTTCGGGGGTAATAGCTACGTCCGTGGAAAAAATGAAGATATTAGACTATTTTATGATTGCACATGGTAAAGAATGTGATTAAAGGCTCTTTTCCTATTTCAAAAGTTTTAGTTTTCGGGGGTAATAGCTACGTCGTGGAAAAAATGAAGATATTAGACTATTTTATGATTGCACATGGTAAAGAATGTGATTAAAGGCTCTTTTCCTATTTCAAAAGTTTTAGTTTTCGGGGGTAATAGCTACGTCTGTGGAAAAAATGAAGATATTAGACTATTTTATGATTGCACATGGTAAAGAATGTGATTAAAGGCTCTTTTCCTATTTCAAAAGTTTTAGTTTTCGGGGTAATAGCTACGTCTGTGGAAAAAATGAAGATATTAGACTATTTTATGATTGCACATGGTAAAGAATGTGATTAAAGGCTCTTTTCCTATTTCAAAAGTTTTAGTTTTGGGGGTAATAGCTACGTCCGTGGAAAAAATGAAGATATTAGACTATTTAATGATTGGACATGGTAAAGAATGTGATTAAAGGCTCTTTTCCTATTTAAAAAGTTTTAGTTTTCGGGGGTAATAGCTACGTCTGTGGAAAAAATGAAGATATTAGACTATTTTATGATTGCACGTGGTAAAGAAGGTGATTAAAGGCTCTTTTCCTATTTCAAAAGTTTTAGTTTTCGGGGGTAATAGCTACGTCCGTGGAAAAAATGAAGATATTAGACTATTTTATGATTGCATGGTAAAGAATGTGATTAAAGGCTCTTTTCCTATTTCAAAAGTTTTAGTTTTCGGGGGTAATAGCTACGTCCGTGGAAAAAATGAAGATATTAGACTATTTTATGATTGCACATGGTAAAGAATGTGATTAAAGGCTCTTTTCCTATTTCAAAAGTTTTAGTTTTCGGGGGTAATAGCTACGTCTGTGGAAAAAATGAAGATATTAGACTATTTTATGATTGCACATGGTAAAGAATGTGATTAAAGGCTCTTTTCCTATTTCAAAAGTTTTAGTTTTCGGGGTAATAGCTACGTCTGTGGAAAAAATGAAGATATTAGACTATTTTATGATTGCACATGGTAAAGAATGTGATTAAAGGCTCTTTTCCTATTTCAAAAGTTTTAGTTTTCGGGGGTAATAGCTACGTCCGTGGAAAAAATGAAGATATTAGACTATTTTATGATTGCACATGGTAAAGAATGTGATTAAAGGCTCTTTTCCTATTTCAAAAGTTTTAGTTTTCGGGGGTAATAGCTACGTCCGTGGAAAAAATGAAGATATTAGACTATTTTATGATTGCACATGGTAAAGAATGTGATTAAAGGCTCTTTTCCTATTTCAAAAGTTTTAGTTTTCGGGGGTAATAGCTACGTGTGGAAAAAATGAAGATATTAGACTATTTTATGATTGCAATGGTAAAGAATGTGATTAAAGGCTCTTTTCCTATTTCAAAAGTTTTAGTTTTCGGGGGTAATAGCTACGTCCGTGGAAAAAATGAAGATATTAACTATTTTATGATTGCACATGGTAAAGAATGTGATTAAAGGCTCTTTTCCTATTTCAAAAGTTTTAGTTTTGGGGGTAATAGCTACGTCTGTGGAAAAAATGAAGATATTAACTATTTTATGATTGCACATGGTAAAGAATGTGATTAAAGGCTCTTTTCCTATTTCAAAAGTTTTAGTTTTCGGGGGTAATAGCTACGTCTGTGGAAAAAATGAAGATATTAGACTATTTTATGATTGCACATGGTAAAGAATGTGATTAAAGGCTCTTTTCCTATTTCAAAAGTTTTAGTTTTCGGGGTAATAGCTACGTCTGTGGAAAAAATGAAGATATTAGACTATTTTATGATTGCACATGGTAAAGAATGTGATTAAAGGCTCTTTTCCTATTTCAAAAGTTTTAGTTTTCGGGGGTAATAGCTACGTCTGTGGAAAAAATGAAGATATTAGACTATTTTATGATTGCACATGGTAAAGAATGTGATTAAAGGCTCTTTTCCTATTTCAAAAGTTTTAGTTTTCGGGGGTAATAGCTACGTCCGTGGAAAAAATGAAGATATTAGACTATTTTATGATTGCATATGGTAAAGAATGTGATTAAAGGCTCTTTTCCTATTTCAAAAGTTTTAGTTTTCGGGGGTAATAGCTACGTCCGTGGAAAAAATGAAGATATTAGACTATTTTATGATTGCACATGGTAAAGAATGTGATTAAAGGCTCTTTTCCTATTTCAAAAGTTTTAGTTTTCGGGGGTAATAGCTACGTCCGTGGAAAAAATGAAGATATTAAAGACTATTTTATGATTGCACATGGTAAAGAATGTGATTAAAGGCTCTTTTCCTATTTCAAAAGTTTTAGTTTTCGGGGGTAATAGCTACGTCTGTGGAAAAAATGAAGATATTAGACTATTTTATGATTGCACATGGTAAAGAATGTGATTAAAGGCTGTTTTCCTATTTCAAAAGTTTTAGTTTTGGGGGTAATAGCTACGTCTGTGGAAAAAATGAAGATATTAGACTATTTTATGATTGCACATGGTAAAGAATGTGATTAAAGGCTCTTTTCCTATTTCAAAAGTTTTAGTTTTCGGGGGTAATAGCTACGTCTGTGGAAAAAATGAAGATATTAGACTATTTTATGATTGCAATGGTAAAGAATGTGATTAAAGGCTCTTTTCCTATTTCAAAAGTTTTAGTTTTCGGGGGTAATAGCTACGTCGTGGAAAAAATGAAGATATTAGACTATTTTATGATTGCACATGGTAAAGAATGTGATTAAAGGCTCTTTTCCTATTTCAAAAGTTTTAGTTTTGGGGGTAATAGCTACGTCTGTGGAAAAAATGAAGATATTAGACTATTTTATGATTGCACATGGTAAAGAATGTGATTAAAGGCTCTTTTCCTATTTCAAAAGTTTTAGTTTTCGGGGGTAATAGCTACGTCCGTGGAAAAAATGAAGATATTAGACTATTTTATGATTGCACATGGTAAAGAATGTGATTAAAGGCTCTTTTCCTATTTCAAAAGTTTTAGTTTTCGGGGGTAATAGCTACGTCTGTGGAAAAAATGAAGATATTAGACTATTTTATGATTGCACATGGTAAAGAATGTGATTAAAGGCTCTTTTCCTATTTCAAAAGTTTTAGTTTTCGGGGGTAATAGCTACGTCTGTGGAAAAAATGAAGATATTAGACTATTTTATGATTGCACATGGTAAAGAATGTGATTAAAGGCTCTTTTCCTATTTCAAAAGTTTTAGTTTTCGGGGGTAATAGCTACGTCGTGGAAAAAATGAAGATATTAGACTATTTTATGATTGCACATGGTAAAGAATGTGATTAAAGGCTCTTTTCCTATTTCAAAAGTTTTAGTTTTCGGGGGTAATAGCTACGTCTGTGGAAAAAATGAAGATATTAGACTATTTTATGATTGCATGGTAAAGAATGTGATTAAAGGCTCTTTTCCTATTTCAAAAGTTTTAGTTTTCGGGGGTAATAGCTACGTCCGTGGAAAAAATGAAGATATTAGACTATTTTATGATTGCACATGGTAAAGAATGTGATTAAAGGCTCTTTTCCTATTTCAAAAGTTTTAGTTTTCGGGGGTAATAGCTACGTCCGTGGAAAAAATGAAGATATTAGACTATTTTATGATTGCACATGGTAAAGAATGTGATTAAAGGCTCTTTTCCTATTTCAAAAGTTTTAGTTTTCGGGGGTAATAGCTACGTCCGTGGAAAAAATGAAGATATTAGACTATTTTATGATTGCAAATGGTAAAGAATGTGATTAAAGGCTCTTTTCCTATTTCAAAAGTTTTAGTTTTGGGGGTAATAGCTACGTCCGTGGAAAAAATGAAGATATTAGACTATTTTATGATTGCACATGGTAAAGAATGTGATTAAAGGCTCTTTTCCTATTTCAAAAGTTTTAGTTTTGGGGGTAATAGCTACGTCGTGGAAAAAATGAAGATATTAGACTATTTTATGATTGCACATGGTAAAGAATGTGATTAAAGGCTCTTTTCCTATTTCAAAAGTTTTAGTTTTCGGGGGTAATAGCTACGTCTGTGGAAAAAATGAAGATATTAGACTATTTTATGATTGCACATGGTAAAGAATGTGATTAAAGGCTCTTTTCCTATTTCAAAAGTTTTAGTTTTCGGGGGTAATAGCTACGTCCGTGGAAAAAATGAAGATATTAGACTATTTTATGATTGCATGGTAAAGAATGTGATTAAAGGCTCTTTTCCTATTTCAAAAGTTTTAGTTTTCGGGGGTAATAGCTACGTCCGTGGAAAAAATGAAGATATTAGACTATTTTATGATTGCACATGGTAAAGAATGTGATTAAAGGCTCTTTTCCTATTTCAAAAGTTTTAGTTTTCGGGGGTAATAGCTACGTCTGTGGAAAAAATGAAGATATTAGACTATTTTATGATTGCATGGTAAAGAATGTGATTAAAGGCTCTTTTCCTATTTCAAAAGTTTTAGTTTTCGGGGGTAATAGCTACGTCCGTGGAAAAAATGAAGATATTAGACTATTTTATGATTGCACATGGTAAAGAATGTGATTAAAGGCTCTTTTCCTATTTCAAAAGTTTTAGTTTTGGGGTAATAGCTACGTCTGTGGAAAAAATGAAGATATTAGACTATTTTATGATTGCACATGGTAAAGAATGTGATTAAAGGCTCTTTTCCTATTTCAAAAGTTTTAGTTTTCGGGGGTAATAGCTACGTCTGTGGAAAAAATGAAGATATTAGACTATTTTATGATTGCACATGGTAAAGAATGTGATTAAAGGCTCTTTTCCTATTTCAAAAGTTTTAGTTTTCGGGGGTAATAGCTACGTCTGTGGAAAAAATGAAGATATTAGACTATTTTATGATTGCATGGTAAAGAATGTGATTAAAGGCTCTTTTCCTATTTCAAAAGTTTTAGTTTTCGGGGTAATAGCTACGTCCTGTGGAAAAAATGAAGATATTAGACTATTTTATGATTGCACATGGTAAAGAATGTGATTAAAGGCTCTTTTCCTATTTCAAAAGTTTTAGTTTTCGGGGGTAATAGCTACGTCTGTGGAAAAAATGAAGATATTAGACTATTTTATGATTGCACATGGTAAAGAATGTGATTAAAGGCTCTTTTCCTATTTCAAAAGTTTTAGTTTTCGGGGGTAATAGCTACGTCCGTGGAAAAAATGAAGATATTAGACTATTTTATGATTGCACATGGTAAAGAATGTGATTAAAGGCTCTTTTCCTATTTCAAAAGTTTTAGTTTTCGGGGGTAATAGCTACGTCCGTGGAAAAAATGAAGATATTAGACTATTTTATGATTGCACATGGTAAAGAATGTGATTAAAGGCTCTTTTCCTATTTCAAAAGTTTTAGTTTTCGGGGGTAATAGCTACGTCTGTGGAAAAAATGAAGATATTAGACTATTTTATGATTGCACATGGTAAAGAATGTGATTAAAGGCTCTTTTCCTATTTCAAAAGTTTTAGTTTTCGGGGGTAATAGCTACGTCTGTGGAAAAAATGAAGATATTAGACTATTTTATGATTGCACATGGTAAAGAATGTGATTAAAGGCTCTTTTCCTATTTCAAAAGTTTTAGTTTTCGGGGGTAATAGCTACGTCCGTGGAAAAAATGAAGATATTAGACTATTTTATGATTGCACATGGTAAAGAATGTGATTAAAGGCTCTTTTCCTATTTCAAAAGTTTTAGTTTTCGGGGGTAATAGCTACGTCCGTGGAAAAAATGAAGATATTAGACTATTTTATGATTGCACATGGTAAAGAATGTGATTAAAGGCTCTTTTCCTATTTCAAAAGTTTTAGTTTTCGGGGGTAATAGCTACGTCCGTGGAAAAAATGAAGATATTAGACTATTTTATGATTGCACATGGTAAAGAATGTGATTAAAGGCTCTTTTCCTATTTCAAAAGTTTTAGTTTTCGGGGGTAATAGCTACGTCTGTGGAAAAAATGAAGATATTAGACTATTTTATGATTGCACATGGTAAAGAATGTGATTAAAGGCTCTTTTCCTATTTCAAAAGTTTTAGTTTTCGGGGGTAATAGCTACGTCTGTGGAAAAAATGAAGATATTAGACTATTTTATGATTGCACATGGTAAAGAATGTGATTAAAGGCTCTTTTCCTATTTCAAAAGTTTTAGTTTTCGGGGGTAATAGCTACGTCCGTGGAAAAAATGAAGATATTAGACTATTTTATGATTGCACATGGTAAAGAATGTGATTAAAGGCTCTTTTCCTATTTCAAAAGTTTTAGTTTTCGGGGGTAATAGCTACCGTGGAAAAAATGAAGATATTAGACTATTTTATGATTGCACATGGTAAAGAATGTGATTAAAGGCTCTTTTCCTATTTCAAAAGTTTTAGTTTTCGGGGGTAATAGCTACGTCTGTGGAAAAAATGAAGATATTAGACTATTTTATGATTGCACATGGTAAAGAATGTGATTAAAGGCTCTTTTCCTATTTCAAAAGTTTTAGTTTTCGGGGGTAATAGCTACGTCCGTGGAAAAAATGAAGATATTAGACTATTTTATGATTGCACATGGTAAAGAATGTGATTAAAGGCTCTTTTCCTATTTCAAAAGTTTTAGTTTTCGGGGGTAATAGCTACGTCTGTGGAAAAAATGAAGATATTAGACTATTTTATGATTGCGCATGGTAAAGAATGTGATTAAAGGCTCTTTTCCTATTTCAAAAGTTTTAGTTTTCGGGGGTAATAGCTACGTCTGTGGAAAAAATGAAGATATTAGACTATTTTATGATTGCAATGGTAAAGAATGTGATTAAAGGCTCTTTTCCTATTTCAAAAGTTTTAGTTTTGGGGGTAATAGCTACGTCGTGGAAAAAATGAAGATATTAGACTATTTTATGATTGCATGGTAAAGAATGTGATTAAAGGCTCTTTTCCTATTTCAAAAGTTTTAGTTTTCGGGGGTAATAGCTACGTCCGTGGAAAAAATGAAGATATTAGACTATTTTATGATTGCACATGGTAAAGAATGTGATTAAAGGCTCTTTTCCTATTTCAAAAGTTTTAGTTTTCGGGGGTAATAGCTACGTCTGTGGAAAAAATGAAGATATTAGACTATTTTATGATTGCACATGGTAAAGAATGTGATTAAAGGCTCTTTTCCTATTTCAAAAGTTTTAGTTTTCGGGGGTAATAGCTACGTCTGTGGAAAAAATGAAGATATTAGACTATTTTATGATTGCACATGGTAAAGAATGTGATTAAAGGCTCTTTTCCTATTTCAAAAGTTTTAGTTTTCGGGGGTAATAGCTACGTCTGTGGAAAAAATGAAGATATTAGACTATTTTATGATTGCAATGGTAAAGAATGTGATTAAAGGCTCTTTTCCTATTTCAAAAGTTTTAGTTTTCGGGGGTAATAGCTACGTCTGTGGAAAAAATGAAGATATTAGACTATTTTATGATTGCAAATGGTAAAGAATGTGATTAAAGGCTCTTTTCCTATTTCAAAAGTTTTAGTTTTCGGGGGTAATAGCTACGTCCGTGGAAAAAATGAAGATATTAGACTATTTTATGATTGCACATGGTAAAGAATGTGATTAAAGGCTCTTTTCCTATTTCAAAAGTTTTAGTTTTCGGGGGTAATAGCTACGTCCGTGGAAAAAATGAAGATATTAGACTATTTTATGATTGCACATGGTAAAGAATGTGATTAAAGGCTCTTTTCCTATTTCAAAAGTTTTAGTTTTCGGGGGTAATAGCTACGTCCGTGGAAAAAATGAAGATATTAGACTATTTTATGATTGCACATGGTAAAGAATGTGATTAAAGGCTCTTTTCCTATTTCAAAAGTTTTAGTTTTCGGGGGTAATAGCTACGTCTGTGGAAAAAATGAAGATATTAGACTATTTTATGATTGCACATGGTAAAGAATGTGATTAAAGGCTCTTTTCCTATTTCAAAAGTTTTAGTTTTCGGGGGTAATAGCTACGTCTGTGGAAAAAATGAAGATATTAGACTATTTTATGATTGCACATGGTAAAGAATGTGATTAAAGGCTCTTTTCCTATTTCAAAAGTTTTAGTTTTCGGGGGTAATAGCTACGTCGTGGAAAAAATGAAGATATTAGACTATTTTATGATTGCACATGGTAAAGAATGTGATTAAAGGCTCTTTTCCTATTTCAAAAGTTTTAGTTTTCGGGGGTAATAGCTACGTCCGTGGAAAAAATGAAGATATTAGACTATTTTATGATTGCACATGGTAAAGAATGTGATTAAAGGCTCTTTTCCTATTTCAAAAGTTTTAGTTTTCGGGGGTAATAGCTACGTCCGTGGAAAAAATGAAGATATTAGACTATTTTATGATTGCACATGGTAAAGAATGTGATTAAAGGCTCTTTTCCTATTTCAAAAGTTTTAGTTTTCGGGGGTAATAGCTACGTCTGTGGAAAAAATGAAGATATTAGACTATTTTATGATTGCACATGGTAAAGAATGTGATTAAAGGCTCTTTTCCTATTTCAAAAGTTTTAGTTTTCGGGGGTAATAGCTACGTCTGTGGAAAAAATGAAGATATTAGACTATTTTATGATTGCAATGGTAAAGAATGTGATTAAAGGCTCTTTTCCTATTTCAAAAGTTTTAGTTTTCGGGGGTAATAGCTACGTCTGTGGAAAAAATGAAGATATTAGACTATTTTATGATTGCGCATGGTAAAGAATGTGATTAAAGGCTCTTTTCCTATTTCAAAAGTTTTAGTTTTCGGGGGTAATAGCTACGTCCGTGGAAAAAATGAAGATATTAGACTATTTTATGATTGCACATGGTAAAGAATGTGATTAAAGGCTCTTTTCCTATTTCAAAAGTTTTAGTTTTCGGGGGTAATAGCTACGTCTGTGGAAAAAATGAAGATATTAGACTATTTTATGATTGCATGGTAAAGAATGTGATTAAAGGCTCTTTTCCTATTTCAAAAGTTTTAGTTTTCGGGGGTAATAGCTACGTCTGTGGAAAAAATGAAGATATTAGACTATTTTATGATTGCACATGGTAAAGAATGTGATTAAAGGCTCTTTTCCTATTTCAAAAGTTTTAGTTTTCGGGGGTAATAGCTACGTCTGTGGAAAAAATGAAGATATTAGACTATTTTATGATTGCGCATGGTAAAGAATGTGATTAAAGGCTCTTTTCCTATTTCAAAAGTTTTAGTTTTCGGGGGTAATAGCTACGTCTGTGGAAAAAATGAAGATATTAGACTATTTTATGATTGCACATGGTAAAGAATGTGATTAAAGGCTCTTTTCCTATTTCAAAAGTTTTAGTTTTGGGGGTAATAGCTACGTCTGTGGAAAAAATGAAGATATTAGACTATTTTATGATTGCATGGTAAAGAATGTGATTAAAGGCTCTTTTCCTATTTCAAAAGTTTTAGTTTTCGGGGGTAATAGCTACGTCTGTGGAAAAAATGAAGATATTAGACTATTTTATGATTGCGCATGGTAAAGAATGTGATTAAAGGCTCTTTTCCTATTTCAAAAGTTTTAGTTTTCGGGGGTAATAGCTACGTCCGTGGAAAAAATGAAGATATTAGACTATTTTATGATTGCACATGGTAAAGAATGTGATTAAAGGCTCTTTTCCTATTTCAAAAGTTTTAGTTTTCGGGGGTAATAGCTACGTCTGTGGAAAAAATGAAGATATTAGACTATTTTATGATTGCACATGGTAAAGAATGTGATTAAAGGCTCTTTTCCTATTTCAAAAGTTTTAGTTTTCGGGGGTAATAGCTACGTCTGTGGAAAAAATGAAGATATTAGACTATTTTATGATTGCACATGGTAAAGAATGTGATTAAAGGCTCTTTTCCTATTTCAAAAGTTTTAGTTTTCGGGGGTAATAGCTACGTCGTGGAAAAAATGAAGATATTAGACTATTTTATGATTGCACATGGTAAAGAATGTGATTAAAGGCTCTTTTCCTATTTCAAAAGTTTTAGTTTTCGGGGGTAATAGCTACGTCGTGGAAAAAATGAAGATATTAGACTATTTTATGATTGCACATGGTAAAGAATGTGATTAAAGGCTCTTTTCCTATTTCAAAAGTTTTAGTTTTCGGGGGTAATAGCTACGTCGTGGAAAAAATGAAGATATTAGACTATTTTATGATTGCACATGGTAAAGAATGTGATTAAAGGCTCTTTTCCTATTTCAAAAGTTTTAGTTTTCGGGGGTAATAGCTACGTCTGTGGAAAAAATGAAGATATTAGACTATTTTATGATTGCACATGGTAAAGAATGTGATTAAAGGCTCTTTTCCTATTTCAAAAGTTTTAGTTTTCGGGGGTAATAGCTACGTCGTGGAAAAAATGAAGATATTAGACTATTTTATGATTGCACATGGTAAAGAATGTGATTAAAGGCTCTTTTCCTATTTCAAAAGTTTTAGTTTTCGGGGGTAATAGCTACGTCTGTGGAAAAAATGAAGATATTAGACTATTTTATGATTGCAATGGTAAAGAATGTGATTAAAGGCTCTTTTCCTATTTCAAAAGTTTTAGTTTTCGGGGGTAATAGCTACGTCTGTGGAAAAAATGAAGATATTAGACTATTTTATGATTGCAATGGTAAAGAATGTGATTAAAGGCTCTTTTCCTATTTCAAAAGTTTTAGTTTTCGGGGGTAATAGCTACGTCCGTGGAAAAAATGAAGATATTAGACTATTTTATGATTGCACATGGTAAAGAATGTGATTAAAGGCTCTTTTCCTATTTCAAAAGTTTTAGTTTTCGGGGGTAATAGCTACGTCCGTGGAAAAAATGAAGATATTAGACTATTTTATGATTGCACATGGTAAAGAATGTGATTAAAGGCTCTTTTCCTATTTCAAAAGTTTTAGTTTTCGGGGGTAATAGCTACGTCGTGGAAAAAATGAAGATATTAGACTATTTTATGATTGCACATGGTAAAGAATGTGATTAAAGGCTCTTTTCCTATTTCAAAAGTTTTAGTTTTCGGGGGTAATAGCTACGTCTGTGGAAAAAATGAAGATATTAGACTATTTTATGATTGCACATGGTAAAGAATGTGATTAAAGGCTCTTTTCCTATTTCAAAAGTTTTAGTTTTCGGGGGTAATAGCTACGTCCGTGGAAAAAATGAAGATATTAGACTATTTTATGATTGCACATGGTAAAGAATGTGATTAAAGGCTCTTTTCCTATTTCAAAAGTTTTAGTTTTCGGGGGTAATAGCTACGTCTGTGGAAAAAATGAAGATATTAGACTATTTTATGATTGCAATGGTAAAGAATGTGATTAAAGGCTCTTTTCCTATTTCAAAAGTTTTAGTTTTCGGGGGTAATAGCTACGTCTGTGGAAAAAATGAAGATATTAGACTATTTTATGATTGCACATGGTAAAGAATGTGATTAAAGGCTCTTTTCCTATTTCAAAAGTTTTAGTTTTCGGGGGTAATAGCTACGTCGTGGAAAAAATGAAGATATTAGACTATTTTATGATTGCACATGGTAAAGAATGTGATTAAAGGCTCTTTTCCTATTTCAAAAGTTTTAGTTTTCGGGGGTAATAGCTACGTCCGTGGAAAAAATGAAGATATTAGACTATTTTATGATTGCAATGGTAAAGAATGTGATTAAAGGCTCTTTTCCTATTTCAAAAGTTTTAGTTTTGGGGGTAATAGCTACGTCTGTGGAAAAAATGAAGATATTAGACTATTTTATGATTGCACATGGTAAAGAATGTGATTAAAGGCTCTTTTCCTATTTCAAAAGTTTTAGTTTTCGGGGGTAATAGCTACGTCTGTGGAAAAAATGAAGATATTAGACTATTTTATGATTGCACATGGTAAAGAATGTGATTAAAGGCTCTTTTCCTATTTCAAAAGTTTTAGTTTTCGGGGGTAATAGCTACGTCTGTGGAAAAAATGAAGATATTAGACTATTTTATGATTGCAATGGTAAAGAATGTGATTAAAGGCTCTTTTCCTATTTCAAAAGTTTTAGTTTTCGGGGGTAATAGCTACGTCGTGGAAAAAATGAAGATATTAGACTATTTTATGATTGCACATGGTAAAGAATGTGATTAAAGGCTCTTTTCCTATTTCAAAAGTTTTAGTTTTCGGGGGTAATAGCTACGTCTGTGGAAAAAATGAAGATATTAGACTATTTTATGATTGCACATGGTAAAGAATGTGATTAAAGGCTCTTTTCCTATTTCAAAAGTTTTAGTTTTCGGGGGTAATAGCTACGTCTGTGGAAAAAATGAAGATATTAGACTATTTTATGATTGCACATGGTAAAGAATGTGATTAAAGGCTCTTTTCCTATTTCAAAAGTTTTAGTTTTCGGGGGTAATAGCTACGTCCGTGGAAAAAATGAAGATATTAGACTATTTTATGATTGCACATGGTAAAGAATGTGATTAAAGGCTCTTTTCCTATTTCAAAAGTTTT
This sequence comes from Artemia franciscana, assembly GCF_032884065.1. Classification (NCBI taxonomy): domain Eukaryota; kingdom Metazoa; phylum Arthropoda; class Branchiopoda; order Anostraca; family Artemiidae; genus Artemia; species Artemia franciscana. The sequence goes on from NC_088875.1 coordinate 49,908,258, forward strand.
AGTTTTCGGGGGTAATAGCTACGTCTGTGGAAAAAATGAAGATATTAGACTATTTTATGATTGCATGGTAAAGAATGTGATTAAAGGCTCTTTTCCTATTTCAAAAGTTTTAGTTTTCGGGGGTAATAGCTACGTGCGTGGAAAAAATGAAGATATTAGACTATTTTATGATTGCAATGGTAAAGAATGTGATTAAAGGCTCTTTTCCTATTTCAAAAGTTTTAGTTTTCGGGGTAATAGCTACGTCTGTGGAAAAAATGAAGATATTAGACTATTTTATGATTGCACTGGTAAAGAATGTGATTAAAGGCTCTTTTCCTATTTCAAAAGTTTTAGTTTTCGGGGGTAATAGCTACGTCTGTGGAAAAAATGAAGATATTAGACTATTTTATGATTGCAATGGTAAAGAATGTGATTAAAGGCTCTTTTCCTATTTCAAAAGTTTTAGTTTTCGGGGGTAATAGCTACGTCGTGGAAAAAATGAAGATATTAGACTATTTTATGATTGCACATGGTAAAGAATGTGATTAAAGGCTCTTTTCCTATTTCAAAAGTTTTAGTTTTCGGGGGTAATAGCTACGTCGTGGAAAAAATGAAGATATTAGACTATTTTATGATTGCAATGGTAAAGAATGTGATTAAAGGCTCTTTTCCTATTTCAAAAGTTTTAGTTTTCGGGGGTAATAGCTACGTCCGTGGAAAAAATGAAGATATTAGACTATTTTATGATTGCACATGGTAAAGAATGTGATTAAAGGCTCTTTTCCTATTTCAAAAGTTTTAGTTTTCGGGGGTAATAGCTACTGTGGAAAAAATGAAGATATTAGACTATTTTATGATTGCACATGGTAAAGAATGTGATTAAAGGCTCTTTTCCTATTTCAAAAGTTTTAGTTTTCGGGGGTAATAGCTACGTCTGTGGAAAAAATGAAGATATTAGACTATTTTATGATTGCACATGGTAAAGAATGTGATTAAAGGCTCTTTTCCTATTTCAAAAGTTTTAGTTTTCGGGGGTAATAGCTACGTCTGTGGAAAAAATGAAGATATTAGACTATTTTATGATTGCACATGGTAAAGAATGTGATTAAAGGCTCTTTTCCTATTTCAAAAGTTTTAGTTTTCGGGGGTAATAGCTACGTCCGTGGAAAAAATGAAGATATTAGACTATTTTATGATTGCACATGGTAAAGAATGTGATTAAAGGCTCTTTTCCTATTTCAAAAGTTTTAGTTTTCGGGGGTAATAGCTACGTCGTGGAAAAAATGAAGATATTAGACTATTTTATGATTGCAATGGTAAAGAATGTGATTAAAGGCTCTTTTCCTATTTCAAAAGTTTTAGTTTTCGGGGGTAATAGCTACGTCTGTGGAATAAATGAAGATATTAGACCATTTTATGATTGCACATGGTAAAGAATGTGATTAAAGGCTCTTTTCCTATTTCAAAAGTTTTAGTTTTCGGGGGTAATAGCTACGTCTGTGGAAAAAATGAAGATATTAGACTATTTTATGATTGCAATGGTAAAGAATGTGATTAAAGGCTCTTTTCCTATTTCAAAAGTTTTGGTTTTCGGGGGTAATAGCTACGTCCGTGGAAAAAATGAAGATATTAGACTATTTTATGATTGCACATGGTAAAGAATGTGATTAAAGGCTCTTTTCCTATTTCAAAAGTTTTAGTTTTCGGGGGTAATAGCTACGTCTGTGGAAAAAATGAAGATATTAGACTATTTTATGATTGCACATGGTAAAGAATGTGATTAAAGGCTCTTTTCCTATTTCAAAAGTTTTAGTTTTCGGGGGTAATAGCTACGTCTGTGGAAAAAATGAAGATATTAGACTATTTTATGATTGCACATGGTAAAGAATGTGATTAAAGGCTCTTTTCCTATTTCAAAAGTTTTAGTTTTCGGGGGTAATAGCTACGTCTGTGGAAAAAATGAAGATATTAGACTATTTTATGATTGCACATGGTAAAGAATGTGATTAAAGGCTCTTTTCCTATTTCAAAAGTTTTAGTTTTCGGGGGTAATAGCTACGTCCGTGGAAAAAATGAAGATATTAGACTATTTTATGATTGCACATGGTAAAGAATGTGATTAAAGGCTCTTTTCCTATTTCAAAAGTTTTAGTTTTCGGGGGTAATAGCTACGTGCGTGGAAAAAATGAAGATATTAGACTATTTTATGATTGCACATGGTAAAGAATGTGATTAAAGGCTCTTTTCCTATTTCAAAAGTTTTAGTTTTCGGGGGTAATAGCTACGTCTGTGGAAAAAATGAAGATATTAGACTATTTTATGATTGCACTGGTAAAGAATGTGATTAAAGGCTCTTTTCCTATTTCAAAAGTTTTAGTTTTCGGGGGTAATAGCTACGTCTGTGGAAAAAATGAAGATATTAGACTATTTTATGATTGCAAATGGTAAAGAATGTGATTAAAGGCTCTTTTCCTATTTCAAAAGTTTTAGTTTTCGGGGGTAATAGCTACGTCGTGGAAAAAATGAAGATATTAGACTATTTTATGATTGCACATGGTAAAGAATGTGATTAAAGGCTCTTTTCCTATTTCAAAAGTTTTAGTTTTCGGGGGTAATAGCTACGTCCGTGGAAAAAATGAAGATATTAGACTATTTTATGATTGCACATGGTAAAGAATGTGATTAAAGGCTCTTTTCCTATTTCAAAAGTTTTAGTTTTCGGGGGTAATAGCTACGTCCGTGGAAAAAATGAAGATATTAGACTATTTTATGATTGCACATGGTAAAGAATGTGATTAAAGGCTCTTTTCCTATTTCAAAAGTTTTAGTTTTCGGGGGTAATAGCTACGTCTGTGGAAAAAATGAAGATATTAGACTATTTTATGATTGCACATGGTAAAGAATGTGATTAAAGGCTCTTTTCCTATTTCAAAAGTTTTAGTTTTCGGGGGTAATAGCTACGTCTGTGGAAAAAATGAAGATATTAGACTATTTTATGATTGCACATGGTAAAGAATGTGATTAAAGGCTCTTTTCCTATTTCAAAAGTTTTAGTTTTCGGGGGTAATAGCTACGTCTGTGGAAAAAATGAAGATATTAGACTATTTTATGATTGCACATGGTAAAGAATGTGATTAAAGGCTCTTTTCCTATTTCAAAAGTTTTAGTTTTCGGGGGTAATAGCTACGTCCGTGGAAAAAATGAAGATATTAGACTATTTTATGATTGCACATGGTAAAGAATGTGATTAAAGGCTCTTTTCCTATTTCAAAAGTTTTAGTTTTCGGGGGTAATAGCTACGTCTGTGGAAAAAATGAAGATATTAGACTATTTTATGATTGCAATGGTAAAGAATGTGATTAAAGGCTCTTTTCCTATTTCAAAAGTTTTAGTTTTCGGGGGTAATAGCTACGTCTGTGGAAAAAATGAAGATATTAGACTATTTTATGATTGCACATGGTAAAGAATGTGATTAAAGGCTCTTTTCCTATTTCAAAAGTTTTAGTTTTCGGGGTAATAGCTACGTCTGTGGAAAAAATGAAGATATTAGACTATTTTATGATTGCAATGGTAAAGAATGTGATTAAAGGCTCTTTTCCTATTTCAAAAGTTTTAGTTTTCGGGGGTAATAGCTACGTCTGTGGAAAAAATGAAGATATTAGACTATTTTATGATTGCACATGGTAAAGAATGTGATTAAAGGCTCTTTTCCTATTTCAAAAGTTTTAGTTTTCGGGGGTAATAGCTACGTCTGTGGAAAAAATGAAGATATTAGACTATTTTATGATTGCAATGGTAAAGAATGTGATTAAAGGCTCTTTTCCTATTTCAAAAGTTTTAGTTTTCGGGGGTAATAGCTACGTCTGTGGAAAAAATGAAGATATTAGACTATTTTATGATTGCACATGGTAAAGAATGTGATTAAAGGCTCTTTTCCTATTTCAAAAGTTTTAGTTTTCGGGGGTAATAGCTACGTCCGTGGAAAAAATGAAGATATTAGACTATTTTATGATTGCACATGGTAAAGAATGTGATTAAAGGCTCTTTTCCTATTTCAAAAGTTTTAGTTTTCGGGGGTAATAGCTACGTCTGTGGAAAAAATGAAGATATTAGACTATTTTATGATTGCACATGGTAAAGAATGTGATTAAAGGCTCTTTTCCTATTTCAAAAGTTTTAGTTTTCGGGGGTAATAGCTACGTCCGTGGAAAAAATGAAGATATTAGACTATTTTATGATTGCACATGGTAAAGAATGTGATTAAAGGCTCTTTTCCTATTTCAAAAGTTTTAGTTTTCGAGGGTAATAGCTACGTCTGTGGAAAAAATGAAGATATTAGACTATTTTATGATTGCACATGGTAAAGAATGTGATTAAAGGCTCTTTTCCTATTTCAAAAGTTTTAGTTTTCGGGGGTAATAGCTACGTCTGTGGAAAAAATGAAGATATTAGACTATTTTATGATTGCAATGGTAAAGAATGTGATTAAAGGCTCTTTTCCTATTTCAAAAGTTTTAGTTTTCGGGGTAATAGCTACGTCGTGGAAAAAATGAAGATATTAGACTATTTTATGATTGCAATGGTAAAGAATGTGATTAAAGGCTCTTTTCCTATTTCAAAAGTTTTAGTTTTCGGGGGTAATAGCTACGTGTGGAAAAAATGAAGATATTAGACTATTTTATGATTGCACATGGTAAAGAATGTGATTAAAGGCTCTTTTCCTATTTCAAAAGTTTTAGTTTTCGGGGGTAATAGCTACGTCTGTGGAAAAAATGAAGATATTAGACTATTTTATGATTGCACATGGTAAAGAATGTGATTAAAGGCTCTTTTCCTATTTCAAAAGTTTTAGTTTTCGGGGGTAATAGCTACGTCTGTGGAAAAAATGAAGATATTAGACTATTTTATGATTGCAAATGGTAAAGAATGTGATTAAAGGCTCTTTTCCTATTTCAAAAGTTTTAGTTTTCGGGGGTAATAGCTACGTCCGTGGAAAAAATGAAGATATTAGACTATTTTATGATTGCACATGGTAAAGAATGTGATTAAAGGCTCTTTTCCTATTTCAAAAGTTTTAGTTTTCGGGGGTAATAGCTACGTCGTGGAAAAAATGAAGATATTAGACTATTTTATGATTGCACATGGTAAAGAATGTGATTAAAGGCTCTTTTCCTATTTCAAAAGTTTTAGTTTTCGGGGGTAATAGCTACGTCCGTGGAAAAAATGAAGATATTAGACTATTTTATGATTGCACATGGTAAAGAATGTGATTAAAGGCTCTTTTCCTATTTCAAAAGTTTTAGTTTTGGGGGTAATAGCTACGTCTGTGGAAAAAATGAAGATATTAGACTATTTTATGATTGCACATGGTAAAGAATGTGATTAAAGGCTCTTTTCCTATTTCAAAAGTTTTAGTTTTCGGGGGTAATAGCTACGTCTGTGGAAAAAATGAAGATATTAGACTATTTTATGATTGCACATGGTAAAGAATGTGATTAAAGGCTCTTTTCCTATTTCAAAAGTTTTAGTTTTCGGGGTAATAGCTACGTCTGTGGAAAAAATGAAGATATTAGACTATTTTATGATTGCAATGGTAAAGAATGTGATTAAAGGCTCTTTTCCTATTTCAAAAGTTTTAGTTTTCGGGGGTAATAGCTACGTCGTGGAAAAAATGAAGATATTAGACTATTTTATGATTGCACATGGTAAAGAATGTGATTAAAGGCTCTTTTCCTATTTCAAAAGTTTTAGTTTTCGGGGGTAATAGCTACGTCTGTGGAAAAAATGAAGATATTAGACTATTTTATGATTGCACATGGTAAAGAATGTGATTAAAGGCTCTTTTCCTATTTCAAAAGTTTTAGTTTTCGGGGGTAATAGCTACGTCCGTGGAAAAAATGAAGATATTAGACTATTTTATGATTGCACATGGTAAAGAATGTGATTAAAGGCTCTTTTCCTATTTCAAAAGTTTTAGTTTTCGGGGGTAATAGCTACGTCCGTGGAAAAAATGAAGATATTAGACTATTTTATGATTGCACATGGTAAAGAATGTGATTAAAGGCTCTTTTCCTATTTCAAAAGTTTTAGTTTTCGGGGGTAATAGCTACGTCGTGGAAAAAATGAAGATATTAGACTATTTTATGATTGCACATGGTAAAGAATGTGATTAAAGGCTCTTTTCCTATTTCAAAAGTTTTAGTTTTCGGGGGTAATAGCTACGTCTGTGGAAAAAATGAAGATATTAGACTATTTTATGATTGCACATGGTAAAGAATGTGATTAAAGGCTCTTTTCCTATTTCAAAAGTTTTAGTTTTCGGGGGTAATAGCTACGTCTGTGGAAAAAATGAAGATATTAGACTATTTTATGATTGCACATGGTAAAGAATGTGATTAAAGGCTCTTTTCCTATTTCAAAAGTTTTAGTTTTCGGGGGTAATAGCTACGTCTGTGGAAAAAATGAAGATATTAGACTATTTTATGATTGCACATGGTAAAGAATGTGATTAAAGGCTCTTTTCCTATTTCAAAAGTTTTAGTTTTCGGGGGTAATAGCTACGTCCGTGGAAAAAATGAAGATATTAGACTATTTTATGATTGCAATGGTAAAGAATGTGATTAAAGGCTCTTTTCCTATTTCAAAAGTTTTAGTTTTCGGGGGTAATAGCTACGTCGTGGAAAAAATGAAGATATTAGACTATTTTATGATTGCACATGGTAAAGAATGTGATTAAAGGCTCTTTTCCTATTTCAAAAGTTTTAGTTTTCGGGGGTAATAGCTACGTCCGTGGAAAAAATGAAGATATTAGACTATTTTATGATTGCAATGGTAAAGAATGTGATTAAAGGCTCTTTTCCTATTTCAAAAGTTTTAGTTTTCGGGGGTAATAGCTACGTCTGTGGAAAAAATGAAGATATTAGACTATTTTATGATTGCAATGGTAAAGAATGTGATTAAAGGCTCTTTTCCTATTTCAAAAGTTTTAGTTTTCGGGGGTAATAGCTACGTCCGTGGAAAAAATGAAGATATTAGACTATTTTATGATTGCACATGGTAAAGAATGTGATTAAAGGCTCTTTTCCTATTTCAAAAGTTTTAGTTTTCGGGGGTAATAGCTACGTCGTGGAAAAAATGAAGATATTAGACTATTTTATGATTGCACATGGTAAAGAATGTGATTAAAGGCTCTTTTCCTATTTCAAAAGTTTTAGTTTTCGGGGGTAATAGCTACGTCTGTGGAAAAAATGAAGATATTAGACTATTTTATGATTGCACATGGTAAAGAATGTGATTAAAGGCTCTTTTCCTATTTCAAAAGTTTTAGTTTTCGGGGGTAATAGCTACGTCCGTGGAAAAAATGAAGATATTAGACTATTTTATGATTGCACATGGTAAAGAATGTGATTAAAGGCTCTTTTCCTATTTCAAAAGTTTTAGTTTTCGGGGGTAATAGCTACGTCGTGGAAAAAATGAAGATATTAGACTATTTTATGATTGCACATGGTAAAGAATGTGATTAAAGGCTCTTTTCCTATGTCAAAAGTTTAAGTTTTCGAGGGTAATAGCTATGTCTGTGGAAAAAATGAAGATATTAGACTATTTTATGATTGCACATGGTAAAGAATGTGATTAAAGGCTCTTTTCCTATTTCAAAAGTTTTAGTTTTCGGGGGTAATAGCTACGTCGTGGAAAAAATGAAGATATTAGACTATTTTATGATTGCACAATGGTAAAGAATGTGATTAAAGGCTCTTTTCCTATTTCAAAAGTTTTAGTTTTCGGGGGTAATAGCTACGTCTGTGGAAAAAATGAAGATATTAGACTATTTTATGATTGCAATGGTAAAGAATGTGATTAAAGGCTCTTTTCCTATTTCAAAAGTTTTAGTTTTCGGGGGTAATAGCTACGTCCGTGGAAAAAATGAAGATATTAGACTATTTTATGATTGCATATGGTAAAGAATGTGATTAAAGGCTCTTTTCCTATTTCAAAAGTTTTAGTTTTCGGGGGTAATAGCTACGTCCGTGGAAAAAATGAAGATATTAGACTATTTTATGATTGCACATGGTAAAGAATGTGATTAAAGGCTCTTTTCCTATTTCAAAAGTTTTTGTTTTCGGGGGTAATAGCTACGTCCATGGAAAAAATGAAGATATTAGACTATTTTATGATTGCACATGGTAAAGAATGTGATTAAAGGCTCTTTTCCTATTTCAAAAGTTTTAGTTTTCGGGGGTAATAGCTACGTCTGTGGAAAAAATGAAGATATTAGACTATTTTATGATTGCATGGTAAAGAATGTGATTAAAGGCTCTTTTCCTATTTCAAAAGTTTTAGTTTTCGGGGGTAATAGCTACGTCCGTGGAAAAAATGAAGATATTAGACTATTTTATGATTGCAATGGTAAAGAATGTGATTAAAGGCTCTTTTCCTATTTCAAAAGTTTTAGTTTTCGGGGGTAATAGCTACGTCCGTGGAAAAAATGAAGATATTAGACTATTTTATGATTGCACATGGTAAAGAATGTGATTAAAGGCTCTTTTCCTATTTCAAAAGTTTTAGTTTTCGGGGGTAATAGCTACGTCCGTGGAAAAAATGAAGATATTAGACTATTTTATGATTGCAATGGTAAAGAATGTGATTAAAGGCTCTTTTCCTATTTCAAAAGTTTTAGTTTTCGGGGGTAATAGCTACGTCCGTGGAAAAAATGAAGATATTAGACTATTTTATGATTGCAATGGTAAAGAATGTGATTAAAGGCTCTTTTCCTATTTCAAAAGTTTTAGTTTTCGGGGGTAATAGCTACGTCCGTGGAAAAAATGAAGATATTAGACTATTTTATGATTGCAATGGTAAAGAATGTGATTAAAGGCTCTTTTCCTATTTCAAAAGTTTTAGTTTTCGGGGGTAATAGCTACGTCTGTGGAAAAAATGAAGATATTAGACTATTTTATGATTGCACATGGTAAAGAATGTGATTAAAGGCTCTTTTCCTATTTCAAAAGTTTTAGTTTTCGGGGGTAATAGCTACGTCCGTGGAAAAAATGAAGATATTAGACTATTTTATGATTGCACATGGTAAAGAATGTGATTAAAGGCTCTTTTCCTATTTCAAAAGTTTTAGTTTTCGGGGTAATAGCTACGTCTGTGGAAAAAATGAAGATATTAGACTATTTTATGATTGCACATGGTAAAGAATGTGATTAAAGGCTCTTTTCCTATTTCAAAAGTTTTAGTTTTCGGGGGTAATAGCTACGTCTGTGGAAAAAATGAAGATATTAGACTATTTTATGATTGCGCATGGTAAAGAATGTGATTAAAGGCTCTTTTCCTATTTCAAAAGTTTTAGTTTTCGGGGGTAATAGCTACGTCCGTGGAAAAAATGAAGATATTAGACTATTTTATGATTGCAAATGGTAAAGAATGTGATTAAAGGCTCTTTTCCTATTTCAAAAGTTTTAGTTTTCGGGGGTAATAGCTACGTCGTGGAAAAAATGAAGATATTAGACTATTTTATGATTGCACATGGTAAAGAATGTGATTAAAGGCTCTTTTCCTATTTCAAAAGTTTTAGTTTTCGAGGGTAATAGCTATGTCTGTGGAAAAAATGAAGATATTAGACTATTTTATGATTGCACATGGTAAAGAATGTGATTAAAGGCTCTTTTCCTATTTCAAAAGTTTTAGTTTTCGGGGGTAATAGCTACGTCGTGGAAAAAATGAAGATATTAGACTATTTTATGATTGCACATGGTAAAGAATGTGATTAAAGGCTCTTTTCCTATTTCAAAAGTTTTAGTTTTCGGGGTAATAGCTACGTCGTGGAAAAAATGAAGATATTAGACTATTTTATGATTGCACATGGTAAAGAATGTGATTAAAGGCTCTTTTCCTATTTCAAAAGTTTTAGTTTTCGGGGGTAATAGCTACGTCCGTGGAAAAAATGAAGATATTAGACTATTTTATGATTGCACATGGTAAAGAATGTGATTAAAGGCTCTTTTCCTATTTCAAAAGTTTTAGTTTTCGGGGTAATAGCTACGTCCGTGGAAAAAATGAAGATATTAGACTATTTTATGATTGCAATGGTAAAGAATGTGATTAAAGGCTCTTTTCCTATTTCAAAAGTTTTAGTTTTCGGGGGTAATAGCTACGTCGTGGAAAAAATGAAGATATTAGACTATTTTATGATTGCACATGGTAAAGAATGTGATTAAAGGCTCTTTTCCTATTTCAAAAGTTTTAGTTTTCGGGGTAATAGCTACTTCTGTGGAAAAAATGAAGATATTAGACTATTTTATGATTGCAAATGGTAAAGAATGTGATTAAAGGCTCTTTTCCTATTTCAAAAGTTTTAGTTTTCGGGGGTAATAGCTACGTCCGTGGAAAAAATGAAGATATTAGACTATTTTATGATTGCATATGGTAAAGAATGTGATTAAAGGCTCTTTTCCTATTTCAAAAGTTTTAGTTTTCGGGGGTAATAGCTACGTCCGTGGAAAAAATGAAGATATTAGACTATTTTATGATTGCACATGGTAAAGAATGTGATTAAAGGCTCTTTTCTGATTTCAAAAGTTTTAGTTTTCGGGGGTAATAGCTACGTCCGTGGAAAAAATGAAGATATTAGACTATTTTATGATTGCAATGGTAAAGAATGTGATTAAAGGCTCTTTTCCTATTTCAAAAGTTTTAGTTTTCGGGGGTAATAGCTAGTCTGTGGAAAAAATGAAGATATTAGACTATTTTATGATTGCACATGGTAAAGAATGTGATTAAAGGCTCTTTTCCTATTTCAAAAGTTTTAGTTTTCGGGGGTAATAGCTACGTCTGTGGAAAAAATGAAGATATTAGACTATTTTATGATTGCAATGGTAAAGAATGTGATTAAAGGCTCTTTTCCTATTTCAAAAGTTTTAGTTTTCGGGGTAATAGCTACGTCTGTGGAAAAAATGAAGATATTAGACTATTTTATGATTGCACATGGTAAAGAATGTGATTAAAGGCTCTTTTCCTATTTCAAAAGTTTTAGTTTTCGGGGGTAATAGCTACGTCCGTGGAAAAAATGAAGATATTAGACTATTTTATGATTGCACATGGTAAAGAATGTGATTAAAGGCTCTTTTCCTATTTCAAAAGTTTTAGTTTTCGGGGGTAATAGCTACGTCTGTGGAAAAAATGAAGATATTAGACTATTTTATGATTGCACATGGTAAAGAATGTGATTAAAGGCTCTTTTCCTATTTCAAAAGTTTTAGTTTTCGGGGTAATAGCTACGTCTGTGGAAAAAATGAAGATATTAGACTATTTTATGATTGCACATGGTAAAGAATGTGATTAAAGGCTCTTTTCCTATTTCAAAAGTTTTAGTTTTCGGGGGTAATAGCTACGTCCGTGGAAAAAATGAAGATATTAGACTATTTTATGATTGCACATGGTAAAGAATGTGATTAAAGGCTCTTTTCCTATTTCAAAAGTTTTAGTTTTCGGGGGTAATAGCTACGTCTGTGGAAAAAATGAAGATATTAGACTATTTTATGATTGCACATGGTAAAGAATGTGATTAAAGGCTCTTTTCCTATTTCAAAAGTTTTAGTTTTCGGGGGTAATAGCTACGTCCGTGGAAAAAATGAAGATATTAGACTATTTTATGATTGCACATGGTAAAGAATGTGATTAAAGGCTCTTTTCCTATTTCAAAAGTTTTAGTTTTCGGGGGTAATAGCTACGTCTGTGGAAAAAATGAAGATATTAGACTATTTTATGATTGCACATGGTAAAGAATGTGATTAAAGGCTCTTTTCCTATTTCAAAAGTTTTAGTTTTCGGGGTAATAGCTACGTCTGTGGAAAAAATGAAGATATTAGACTATTTTATGATTGCACATGGTAAAGAATGTGATTAAAGGCTCTTTTCCTATTTCAAAAGTTTTAGTTTTCGGGGGTAATAGCTACGTCCGTGGAAAAAATGAAGATATTAGACTATTTTATGATTGCATATGGTAAAGAATGTGATTAAAGGCTCTTTTCCTATTTCAAAAGTTTTAGTTTTCGGGGGTAATAGCTACGTCCGTGGAAAAAATGAAGATATTAGACTATTTTATGATTGCACATGGTAAAGAATGTGATTAAAGGCTCTTTTCCTATTTCAAAAGTTTTAGTTTTCGGGGGTAATAGCTACGTCTGTGGAAAAAATGAAGATATTAAAGTATTTTATGATTGCACATGGTAAAGAATGTGATTAAAGGCTCTTTTCCTATTTCAAAAGTTTTAGTTTTCGGGGTAATAGCTAAGTCCGTGGAAAAAATGAAGATATTAGACTATTTTATGATTGCACATGGTAAAGAATGTGATTAAAGGCTCTTTTCCTATTTCAAAAGTTTTAGTTTTCGGGGGTAATAGCTACGTCCGTGGAAAAAATGAAGATATTAGACTATTTTATGATTGCATATGGTAAAGAATGTGATTAAAGGCTCTTTTCCTATTTCAAAAGTTTTAGTTTTCGGGGGTAATAGCTACGTCCGTGAAAAAATGAAGATATTAGACTATTTTATGATTGCACATGGTAAAGAATGTGATTAAAGCTCTTTTCCTATTTCAAAGTTTTAGTTTTCGGGGGTAATAGCTACGTCTGTGGAAAAAATGAAGATATAGACTATTTATGATTGCACATGGTAAAGAATGTGATTAAAGGCTCTTTTCCTATTTCAAAAGTTTTAGTTTTCGGGGGTAATAGCTACGTCTGTGGAAAAAATGAAGATATTAGACTATTTTATGATTGCATATGGTAAAGAATGTGATTAAAGGCTCTTTTCCTATTTCAAAAGTTTTTAGTTTTCGGGGGTAATAGCTACGTCTGTGGAAAAAATAATATATTAGACTATTTTATGATTGCATGGTAAAGAATGTGATTAAAGGCTCTTTTCCTATTTCAAAAGTTTTAGTTTTCGGGGGTAATAGCTACGTCCGTGGAAAAAAATGAAGATATTAGACTATTTTATGACTGCACATGGTAAAGAATGTGATTAAAGGCTCTTTTCCTATTTCAAAAGTTTTAGTTTTGGGGGTAATAGCTACGTCTGTGGAAAAAATGAAGATATTAAACTATTTTATGATTGCGCATGGTAAAAAATGTGATTAAAGGCTCTTTTCCTATTTCAAAAGTTTTAGTTTTCGGGGGTAATAGCTATGTCTG
>NC_088876.1:0-49397 GCF_032884065.1 Artemia franciscana
TGTGAGACGGAAAACTACCACGGATTTTTATTGTACGTTTGCTTTGAAAAAAAGATTACAAAGAGAGGATAAAATTTGAGGCATCGTTCGGGCCAAATTGGAAGGAAAGTTCAAATTGAGATTTAGAGATGAAGAATTGGGATAATGATAAGCTAAACAAATGAAGCTATGGTGATAGGATTATCGAAACAGCTATTAAAATTCTCATCACTGAGCTATCCAGCATCTTTCGAAAATTCTAAGAAAAAATAAAGTTAGAAAAGTCGTTTGAATTACTTTCAATGATCATTATTCGCTCCTAAATAAGCTATGGCAAAAAGTATGACCAAGCAACTAGATTATTTCAAAATTTTCTTGCATCAGTGGGGTCAAAGAAACTAAAAAGCGGGTTTCATGGTCATGAATTTGGTTCTGAAAGTGATTTTGTGAACTTTAATGAACTAAAGCCAGCTTTGCTTGAAGTAGTGGGCTCTATCAAGTCGCCTTCGAGGTTCTGTTATTTAAAGGAGAGAATTGATGAAGGATTAAAAGAAATTAGGAAAAAGATTAAGTCCACAAAATCGTAAAGGAAACAGAAATGGATAAGAACTGGTGACACACCAGTCTCTTGAACCAATCTAGACCACAATGCCTGGAAGCCATAGAGCTCTTCTATAACATGCGCACTAGAAGCGAGACATATGTGAATGAAGATTTTCTGTAGATGAAATCACTGGTTATTTGAAAGCTTATGTCCTTTTTTGAAAAGAGATGTCTTGTATAACAGGCACGGTGTAGGCCTATATATAAAATGAACTGACTACATTCATCATCCAAGCTGCCTCTGTCATTCTTTGAGGGATCGATTCATAATTTTTTATTTCGCCCATTTTTTTGTGTGTGTTGATGAGAAAGGGGCAATTGTCGATTAGTTCTCCTGCTATTAACAGCAAAGTTTCACTAGCGCTTTCCTGAAAACAGTTCCCAGTTTGAATAATGTGCTCTCATTGTGATCCTTAAAAAAGCAACAGGCTAATCCGGAAAAAGGATATATGGAGTCAGGAGTGTACCCAGGGGGATCTAGGAATTTATTTTATATATTGAAAATTCTTGACTTAATCAAAGGTGAAAAAGAAGGTCAAGGCCCTTCCTCTAAATCCATTCTCGCTTCCTTTAGTACAAAATCTTCCGAATTTTTCTGAAGAGCAAAAGCTTCTATCCATAGACCAAGAAAGCATCTAAGAAGTCTTTCGATCTTGTTTAATGTAGCCTTTGTTGTTTAAAATAAACAAATAAATAACCGAATTAATGTCTGAAAACATGGCCTATTCTTAACACTAAAGAATTTCATAGAAATATGCAACCAGAAATCGTTAGGACTGTGACTTTGTGTATATTCCTGTTCGGTCGAAATCTCTCGAGTTTCCAAATCCATTTTCAACTCCTGCTTACAGCTTACTCCCTTTTCCTTATTTGGTGGTCCTTTAGTGTGGATGCTTTCTGCTATTTCTTAAGTTCCAGGTATATTTAATACTCCTGCTACTACGAACATTTTACTGCAGTATTAAGCTGCCTCTGGCCAACACACGCTCCTCCTCCACGAGAAGTTAATCAGAGCTTCACTCTTTAGCCCCTCCAATGAAATTCTTTCCATTAGATCCTTCATTATGACATCTTCCCACCCACTTGGGGACGACCCTATTTTTCTTAGCTCCAGATGGAGGGCCCAGCATAATATTTGGCAATCCGTTATTTTTAAAACGTAAAACATGGCGTAGTCATCTTAATCTCTCCTCTATTATAGCTCTAGATTTTGGGGTTAAATCATATTATTAGTACTGCCTATTGTTTGATATATGGATAGTCAAACGAGTACCTAGAACTGTCCTTAGTTAATTCCTCTGGAAAAAATATTTACAACAAAATTTCCTCTGCCTTTCGAAACGCCCACGCTTCAGAGCCACACTTAACCACCAACAAAATGGACTCTATTATTTTAACCTAAGTTCGCAGACTGACTCATCTTTCTGTTCTTTCAACTTTTTCAAATATGAAGAAACACACTGCGCCTTGGCTATTTTACCTTTTATAAACTTTTTACATTTAATAGACTTGCTTCATTTAACAGTCAATCAATCATTTATTATTACTAAAATAAATATTACAAACGTAAAACGGTTACTTGACCCAGGAAGCGTAGCTTGTAGTGGGCCACACAATACAGTAATCAAACGCTGGACTTTTAGAAAACACTACAACACATACAATAATAAAACACTGGAATAAGACAAGGACTTTTAACAGATAGGAAGGTTTCTGAAAATGGTTTGGGAATAAGAGAAGAGATACATATAAACTGGGATAAAATTTAAAGTAATAATGACTTGACATTATTGACCAAGAACGCTATACTCAAAATCAAACAGTTCGTGATAACGAACTTTAATAAGGAGCGACCCGGCTCAATAGCAACTGAAACTCTAAAAAATGGAATTTTGATATCAATAGTTACATTAAAAGAATCGCATTTTAATGCTGATTTTAATTATATAAGTTTAATCAAGATTAGTCTTAATATCAAGAGTTAAGAGCCTGAGAAAATATGCCTTATTTTGGTAAAATCACCCTAAAAGTCATACAATCTTAACTAAAATCACACCGTCAGATTCAGCGTATCAGAAAACCCTTATGTAGAAGTTTCAAGCCCCTATCTAGGAAAATGTGGAATTTTGCATTTTATGCCAGAAGACAGATCACGGATGCGTGTTTATTTGTTTGTTTTTTTCCCCAGGGGTGATCGTATCGACTCAGTGGTTCTAGAATGTCGCGATAGGGTTCATTCTAACGGAAATTAAAAGTTATAGTGCCCTTTTTAAGTGACTAAAAAAGCCCCCTCTCACGCTCATTTTTTCCCCAAAGTCACCGGATCAAAATTCTGAGATAGCTGTTTTATTCACAATAGTCGAAAAACCTATTAACTATGTCTTTGGGGCCGACTTACTCCCCTACATCCCCGTGGGGGGGCTGCAAGTTACAAACTTACGACTAGTGTTTACCTATAGTAATGGTTATTGGGAAGTGTACAGACGTTTTCACAGGGATTTTTTTTTGGGGGGGGGGGAAGTTGAAGGGGGGTTACGTGGGAGGATATTTCCATGGAGGAATTTCATGAGGGAAGAGAAATTCAATGAAATTTTGCAGGATTTTCTAGCATTATTAAAAAAATGAAAAATAAATATGAAAAGTTTTTCATCTGAAAGTAAGGAGCAGCATTCGTAATACCTTGCTCTTTTACGCTCTATTTATTCTACGGCCATTGTGATTCAGGGGTCATTCTTAAGGAATCGGGATAAAATTAAGCTTTAGTGTAAAGAGCGAGGTATTGACGAAGGGGTGAACCCCCTATATACGTAATAAAAATATACGAATATAGAGGTTTGCTACGTAAGTCAATTTGTAAATTACGTATATGAAAAGGTTCGTAAAAAATTAACAGTTCTAGTTACCTTTTTAAGTAATCAAAAATTGGAGGGCAACTAGGCCTCCTCCCCGTTACTTTTTTCTCAAAATCTTTCGATTAAAACTATGAGAAAGCCACTTAGCCAAACAAATTAATATGCAAATTTAGTTTTAATTATTTATGTGCGGAGAGTCAAAATCAAAACATACATTAATTCAAAAACATTCAGAAATTAAATAAAAACAACAGCTAAGAGCTCATATGGCACTTGTGACGAGGCAAGAAGAGCTAAGAGCCAAGAGATCATATGGTATGAGCTCTAACAAAATTCTATGAATCAATAGATTGATTTAAAAGGAAAATAAGAGGCTTAATGCTGGTCAGGATTTAAAATAAGAGCTCTGAGTCACGATGTCCTTCTAAATATCAAAATTCATTAAGATCCGATCACCCACTCGTAAGTTATCAATACCTAATTTTTTCTAATTTTTCCTCTCCCTTTACCCCCCAGATGGTCGAATCTGGGAAAACGACTATATCAAGTCAATTTGTGCAGCTCCCTGACACGCCTACCAATTTTGATTGTCCTAGCACGTCCAGAAGCACCAAACTCGCCAAATCACTGAACCCCTCCCCCCAACTCCCCCAAAGAGAGCGAATCCAGTACGGTTCCATCAATCACGTATCAAGGACATTTGCTTATTCTATCCACCGAACTTCATACCGATTCCTCCACTCCAAGTGTTTTCCAAGGTTTCCCCCTCCAACTCCCCCCCCCCAATGTCAAAAGATCTGGTCAGGAGTCGAAATAAGAGCTCTGAAACATGAATTTCTTCTAAATATCCAATTTCATTAAGATCCGATCACCTATTCGTACGATAAAAATACCCCAATTTTCACGTTTTCCAAGAATTCCAAGAGCTTTAAAGCACAAGATCCTTCTAAATATCAAGTTTCATTAAGCTCTGGTCACCCTTTCGTAAGTTACAAATACCACAATTTTCAAAATTACCCCCCCCCCCCCCAATTCCACCAAAGAGAGAAGATCCGGTCTGGTTATGTCAGTCACGTATCTTATACAGGTTTTTATTCTTCCCATCCAGTTTCATCCTGATATCACCGCTATAAGTATTTTCTAAGATTTTCAGCCCTCCCACCTGCCCCCCCAGTTACGCTGGATCCGTTTGAGATTTAAAATAAGAGATCTGAGTTACGAGGTCCTTCTAAATATGAAGTTTCATGAAGATCCGATCACTTCTTCGTAAGTTAAAAATACGTCATTTTAATAGGATCCGTCTAATAGGACGGATCCATTCCAATTGTGTAAATCACGTATCCAAGACTTCTGCTTATTTTTCCCACCAAGTTTCATCCCGATCCCTCCAATCTAAGCGTTTTCCATGATTTTAGATTCCCTCACCCCAAACTCCCCCAAATGTCACTAGATCCGGTCGGGATTTAAAATAAGAGCTTTGAGACACGATATCGTTCTAAATATCAGATTTCATTAAGATCCGATCACCTTTTCGTAAGATAAAAATACCCCAATTTTCACGGTTTCCAAGAATTCCGGTTTCCCCCTCCAACTCCCCTCAATGTCACAGGGTCTGGTCGGAATTTAAAATTAGAGCTCTAAAGCACAAGATCCTTCTAAATATCAAATTTCATTAAGATCTGGTCACCCTTTCGTAAGTTACAAATACCTCAATTTTCAAAATTACCCCCCCCCCCCCAACTACAACAAAGAGAGCAGATGCGGTCTGGTTATGTCAGTCACGTATCTTAGACAGGTTTTTATTCTTCCCATCCAGTTTCATCCTGATCTCACCGCTTTAAGTATTTTCTAAGATTTCCGGTCCCCCAACTCCCCCCCTCCAATTGCGCTGGATTTGGTTGAGTTTTGAAATAAGATATCTGAGTTACAAGGTACTTCAAAATATGAAGTTTAATGAAAATCCGATCACTCCTTCGTAAGTTAAAAATACGTCATTTTTTCTAATTTTTCATAATCAACCCCCCCAATAGAGCGGATCCGTTCCGATTATGTAAATCACGTATCTAAGACTTCTGCTTATTTGTCCCACCAATTTTCATCCTGATCCCTCCACTCTAAGCGTTTTCCCTGATTTTAGGTTCCCCCGCCCCAAACTCCCCCCAGTGTCAACAGATCCGGTCGGGATTTTAAATAGAGCTTTGAGACAAGATATCCTTCTAAATATCAAATTTCATTGAGATCCGATCACCCATTCGTAAGTTAAAAATACCTCATTTTTTCTAGGACATTTATCTAGGACTTGTGCTTATTTTTCCCATCAAGTCATCCCGATCCCTCCACTCTAAGTGTTTTCCATGTTTTAGGTTTCCCCCTCGCAACTTCCCCCCCCCCCCGCAATGTCACCAGATCTGGTTGGGATTTAACATAAGGGCTCTGTGACACAAGATCCTTCTAACTTTCCAATTTCATTGAGATCCGATCATCCGTTCGTAAGTTAAAAATACCTCGTTTTTTTCTAATTTGTCAGAATTAACTCCCTCCCCCAACTACCCTAAAGAGAGCGGATCCGTTCTGGTTATGTCAACCATGTATCTAGGACTTGTGATTTTTTCCCCACCAAGTTTCATCCCGATTCCACCACTCTAGGTGTTTTACAAGTTTTAGGTTTTCCCCTCCCAACTCCCCCCCCCAATGTCCCCAGATCCGGTCGGGATTTAAAATAAGAGCTCTGAGATACGATATCCTTCTAAATATTAGATTTCATTGAGATCCAGTCACCGGTTCGTAAGTTAAAAATACCTCATTTTTTCAAATTTTTCATTAACCCCCCCCCCCAAGTACCCCCAAGAGAGCGGATCCGTTCCGGCTATGTCAATCATGTATCTAGAACTTGTGCTTATTTTTCCCACCAAGTTTCATCCCGATCCTTCCACTTTAAGTGTTTTCCAAGATTTTAGGTTTCCCCTCCCATATACCCCCCCCCCCAATGTCACCAAATCCGGTCGAGATTTAAAATAACAGCTTTGAGACACGTTATCCTTCCAAACATCAAATTTCATTAAGATCTGATCAATCGTTCGTAAGTTAAAAATACTTCAATTTTTCTATTTTTCCGAATTAACGGGCCCCCCACTTCCCCCCCCAGATAGTCAAATCAGAAAAAACGACTATTTCCAATTTAATCTGGACCGGTCCCTGATACGCCTGCCAAATTCCATCGTAGGCCTACTAGCTTACCTGGAAGTGCCTAAAGTAGCAAAACTGGGACCGACAGAATTTGCGATTGCTGTATGTCAATAGGTTAATACCAAGTGCCATAAAAACAAGTTTATTTTAACTGAAAGTAAGGAGCGACACTGAAACTTAAAACGAACAGAAATTATTCCGTATAGTAAAAGGGTTGTCCCCTCCTCAACACCTCGCTCTTTACGCTAAAGTTTCTTACGGTTTTAAAAAGTAGAGTTGTGACAAAGAGTCAAACTTTAGCGTAAAGAGTGAGGTGTTGAGGAGGGGAAAATCCCTTTACTATACGGAATAATTTCTGTTCGTTTTAAGTTTTAATTTCGCTCCTTACTTTCAGTTAAAAATAACTTGTTTTTTATTTAACTAGTACAAAGGAGACAGAGAGACAACTAGTACGTCTTCTTTGATAATAAAGGAAAAAAATAAATTGCACTTCAATAATGCTCACGGAGCACATAGCTAGAAAGAAAGAAAGGAAGAAGAAAAAAAAGGACAACATTGACTCACAAAGATCGAGAAGGGATTTACAAAACAAGTTATAAATAAATCAATAAGGCATTCAATCCCTGCTACTTTGGGCGGAAAGAACTATCTCTTTTAATTCCTTTTTATATATATATATAGTGATGGTGATTCACTTGCTATATCAAATAGCTTATGTTTGTGGGCAGTCTTGATATCTCGCACTTAGTCTTGATTTCTCATCTTTAACAAACGTGAAAAGGCATTTATTCATTGTCTTGATAAATGGCTATGCTTATTTTCAAACAAAAGTTTCATGTTATGGAAAAAATTATTACTGTGTTGGATATTTAAAAACCATATACCCAATTAAGGTGAAAAATTTGTTGCAAATCAAGAATACCCAGAAACAAAAAAAGATGTTTTAATTTTAGATATTTTTCTTCCTAGGGTTTGTTCAAAAAATGTCCACGATTCTTATTTTTTTATCTTGAACAATTTATAATCCTCGTAAACACGAAGGGAAAGTTAACACCCAGACGCTCGGGCAATATTGGAAATAAAATTCGAGTAATGAATAATATAAAGTCCTCACGATCTAGTACGGAAACAGAAACTTAAATAGATGCAAACAACCAAGATTCCTGGACACTGCTGTTTCCGACTTTACTAATATGTGCTTTAAAGAACAAAGTTGAATCTGTATAAATACCTAAATATCTGAATACATCTACTCTTTTTATGGAGGAAATTCCAATATTGATAGTTTGAAATGACACACACCTCACTGACTTCGAACTTCTGCTAAATTAATAATAATAATAAAAAATCCAGGCAAAATATTACTGGACTGGAAAGACCCGCCGAGAAACTGCCTTTGCAGAGAGAGATAGAGGGACACCAGAAGGGATGGAGTTCCATAGTAGAATAAATTTATAAACAGAAGACAACTGAGCTGCTGTTGATGATGGTTAAGGTAAAATAAATCTGCGAAAAGAACTACGTAGAGAAAGTGAACTCGTAAAAGATTATATTTCTGTTTTTACAAAGCTTTCTCTAGCTTTTAACTTTCGAATTGTTGATACATTTTGGTCTCATCTTCAAATAGTTTCTATCGAATTTTACGCAAATTTATTATTACCATGATCGTTGTTTCTTATTTTCAAAGGCTCTCTAACCCTTAAGTTGGTCTACAGAAAGTTAAGTTATGCTTCTTAATTCTATTAGCATTCTATTTACCGACCAAACGTTTTGCTCAGAGGATCTGAAGAGTTTGAATAAGCTTGTTGAGTTTTAATGGAAACGACTTGTCCGAAATCTGGTTGAACTGTTTAATAACATAATTGGAGCATCGGTGTAACATCTTTTCGGTTCGAGTCAAATCCTGCTCTAGCACTGTGGACCCGGCCCACAGAATGCCCATAATTCCAGATTCCGCAGTACCCATGTAAAATACACGGTTTCTCCCTACGTTTTTGGTTTCTACTACTGTGGCTGAAAGGAGTTTAACAACCTTAAAAAGATGAAGAACGCACCACAGAAATTCCATGGTGTAAGCTTGTCTGAATGGACCTAACAGATGTATTGTTGACAAGCGTTTTATTCAGCTGATAGAAGAGCTTTAGCAAAGGTTCTATCCCTGTAGGATATACCAGACAAATGCATTAAAGTGGCTAGCGCTATGTGCGAGAATAACCCTGCTGTGGTTAAGGTAGGAATTGAGGTTAGCAGCTGGTTTTGTATTAAATCAGTAGTTAAGCAGGGTTGTGTTCTATTCTCATTTATATGGATCATTTTGATGGACTCGGTCTTAAGGAGCACAGGAAAGGCAATGAGAAAACACGGAATTAAAAGGGGAAATAAGTTTTTCTCGGACTGAGATTATGCTGATCATTTCAGGATTCTAAATGAAAGTGGAACGAAGTGAATGAACTTTTAGAGGTTTTGCGAGAGTTCACGGTGCTAGAATAGGTTTGAAGATTAATGTTAAGGAGACTAAGTTGCTAAAGCTATGAATAAGTGAAGATGAAAAGGTGACGCTGGGTAACGAAAAGATTGATCAAGTGGACGGCCTCGCCTACCTTGGCTTTGAATAGATTGGGTTGGAGGAGGAGCGTGCGTAGCTGTCCTGGCCTAACATGGCTTTGTGCTGTGGTGAGTTGTTAGTAGTAGTAGTAAAAATAATCATTGAAGTGTACCTGGAATAAATAGTCTTAATACGTTTCAGTAGCCAAATAAAATCCTATAACTGTATATTTCCAATAGAATGGTTGA
The DNA here is from genome assembly GCF_032884065.1 of Artemia franciscana. NCBI lineage: Eukaryota > Metazoa > Arthropoda > Branchiopoda > Anostraca > Artemiidae > Artemia > Artemia franciscana. The sequence goes on from NC_088876.1 coordinate 9,414, forward strand.
ATCTATAGTTTTGCTATCATTATGGAGGTAGTCCTAATAATTTGTGTTTATGTAGAGTATCGCTATATCCTCTGTGGTAATGGAGTAAGCTCATAGTATTATGAATGAATAAAAAAAAAAAAACTTTTGAAGCTATTCATTGACTTTTACAGTATTAATCTGTTCACCATAGCGAGCAAGGCACCATGGATTATTGAGGGGTTTGTGTTAACATTCTATTTCTAAGCATTACGTATAATCAATCTCTTGAAAGCAATTTTAAAGACGTTATCTAGCAAAACTCTTCAATACTTTGCCAAACCTATATACAATTCTCGCCTAGGCCAAAGATTGAGCCAATTGCTGCCTGAGCTCAAGTTCTGAACTACTTGAATATTTGAAAGCTTAAAGTTGAAGGATACAAACAAAAGTTAGTTTTCCATGAGCTTTAAGGCCCGCTCACAATGAGATCTTACTAACACTGTGATTTTGCTAGCGCTAATTTGAGCCAATTCGGTTTTTCGTAGCATTTCCTGATTGGTGGAAATATTATATGAAACAGAATTTTTCTGTTGGAGGGTTAACGCTCTAGGTGATGGGGGGGGGATACAATTAAAATCCGAAAATAGGTAAGTTATATGGAAAATACAATAAATCGTAGGAAAATCAGAGTAATTTTTGAATTGGGTTTTTCCCTGGGTGCTTACCAGTGATATAATAAGCGCTAAGTTCCTCTTGCGCTTAGCTGAGAATTAAATAAAAAAAAACTAATTTTTTTAGCTGAAATTAAGGAGCGACATTAAAACTTAAAACGAACAGAAATTACTCCGTATATGAAATGGGTTGTCCCCTCGCAATCCCTCGCTCTTTACGCTAAAGCTTTTAATTGTTTTAAAAAGTAGAATTGTGGCAAAAAGTCAAACTTTAGCGTAAAGAGCGAGGGATTGCGAGGGGACAACCCATTTCATATACGGAGTAATTTCTGTTCGTTTTAAGTTTTAATGTCGCTCCTTACTTTCAGCTAAAAAAAATTAGTTTTTTTTTATTTAATTTCTGAACGTTTTTGAATTAATGCATGTTTGGTTTTGGCTCTCCGCACATAAATTATTAAAATGAAATTTGCATATTAATTCCTTTTTTGGCTAAATGACTTTCTCTTAGTTTTGATCAGACGATTTTGAGAAATATGGGGTGAGGAAGGAGGCCTAGTTACCCTGTAATTTTTTGGTTACTTAAAAAGGCAACTAGAACTTCTAATTTTAAAGAACGTTTTTATTAGTAAAAAATATGCGTAACTTAAGAATTAACTTACGTAACAAACTTTCATAACCTTATATTTTTATTATGTATACGAGGGGGTTTGTACCCTCGTTAATACCTCCCTCTTTACACTAAAGCGTAAGTTTTGTCCCAATTCTTTAAGAATGACCCCTGAATCAGAAAGGCCGTAGAATAAATAGTTGAAATTACTAAAAATACTTTAGCATAAAGAGCAAGGTATTTATCTCCTCCTAAATACCTCGCTCTTTATGCTAAAGTATTTTTAGAATTATCATATGCGTAATAATCTCTGTTCGTTTTAAGTTTCAATGCTACTTCTTCCTTTCATTTGAAAAAACGTTTTCATGTTTATTTTTCATTGTTTTCTTATAGTAATGCTAGAGAATCCTGCGCCCTTTTCTTTGAATTTTTCTTCCCCCATGACAGATTCCTCCAAGGAAAAATCCTCCAACATAGCCCCCTCTCCTCAGCCCCACCCCCAAACAAAATAAAATTCTTCTGAAAACGTCTGTACACTTCCCAATAACCATTACTATATGTAAACACTGGTCAAAGTTTGTAACTTGCAGCCCCTCCCCCAGGGATTGTGGGGGAGTAAGTCATCCCCAAAGACATAGTTATTATGGTTTTCGACTATGCTGAACAAAATGGCTATCTCAAAATTTTGATCCGCTGACTTTGGGAAAAAATGAGCGTGGGAGGGGGCCTAGATGCCATCCAATTTTCTTGGTCACTTAAAAAAGGCACTAGAACTTTTCATTTCCGTTAGAATGAGCCCTCTTGCGACATTCTAGGACCACTTGGTCGATACGATGACCCCTGGGAAAAAAAAACAAAAACAAACAAATAAACACGCACCCGTGATTTGTCTTCTGGCAAAAAATACAAAATTCCACATTTTTGTAGATAGGAGCTTGAATCTTCTACAGTAGGGTTCTCTGATACACTGAATCTGATGGTGTCATTTTCGTTAAGATCCTACGACTTTTAGGGGGTGTTTTCCCCTATTTTCCTAAATAAGGCAAATTTTCTCTGGCTCGTAACTTTTGATGGGTAAGACTAGACTAAACTTGATGAAACTTATATATTTAAAATCAGCATTAAAATGCGATTCTTTTGATGTTACTATTGAGCCGGGTCGCTCCTTACTACAGTTCGTTACCACGAACTGTTTGATATCGCATATTTTCAGCACTGCAGTTTTGTTCAAATGTTCGAAAATGGAATACGCTTAACAAGACGGTGGGTTGAGTAGCATATGTAATTCTCGGTGACGTAATACTTTAACTTACACTTTTTGGGAACGGAGGGTTGCAGTAGTCCTCCCTTTTTTCAGGTTTGTTTATGATCATTTAAAATTTTGACATCGCACATTGAATTTTTTGTGTATTTTTTTTCTCTTTTTTTTCTGATGTCTTGCAGTTTGAAGGCATCACAATTCCCAAATATATTTTCCCCCAAGTTGCGAGTTTAATTTATTTTCCTCTTTCACACATAATTGACCAATTGATTGCAAGAAAGAAGGTAGTAATGATTCGATCACGATACTTAATCGCTTGGAATTATTCGATTAATTGCGCGTATCCCAACTTGTAGAGGCTATACTTAAGTAAAGAGCGACATGTGTTAAGTTTTTGCCATCTCGTATAGTAGTAGTTGTCTTAGAAACATGGGAGAGTGGTGACCGAAAACTAAAGTTCTAATGCCCGTTTAAGGTTAGAAACTGATTAAAGGGCAAATAATAGCCATTTCACTCAGAATGACTGAAAAGGTAAAGAAAATGTGCCAGAAAGGGCAAAATCTGCACAGCCCCAAGGGCGTTGACCCCAACCTATGCTGTTGGCCCATTTTTCTCAGTTCAACGTAGGTAGAAAAGGCGGTCATGCTGAACCTTGTTAAAACTACGATCCTACAAAGAATTTAAATATGTATGATTGGAGGTACAAACTCGAACGCCCCGTGAATCCTTGGGCATCTCCAAATACACCTGATGATTGCAGTTCCTAATTTCGATATAACTATTTTGCTCAAAACAGTCAAAATATCCAATAAACATGCCACCATGCATGATATAAATCATGTTGCCTATGGAGAAAGGGTCCCAAACTGCGAAAATTGCCCATTTTTTGCAAATAGGTTTGAGCAGAAAAATTAGCAATGTTGCACCTGTTTAAACCGGAATTGCGAAGAAATGCAAGAACAGATTTGTATTGACCGACCGGCTTCAAACTTGCAAAAAGTGTACAGGGCGTAAATGCGTGAAACATGTTTTTTTTATGTTCGATATCGAAACTTGCATAGGCTGTATTCTTGGTAAATGGGACCAAACTTACGGCTAATTTCGCCAAAAGGGATTGTGCTATTTTTTTCCAATTAGATTAAAACTTCGGGACACGTACCCTGGGCCAAAGGGATACCGAGGCGTAAATAATCCGTATCGAAAGAACAGAAATTTACAGAGGATGGCCGTCGGTGCAAAAATTACAGACCATGTACCTTGGGGTAGTGGGACTAAACCTAGCTCATTGGATGAAAGTGTATGGAAAATTTTATTTAGTATGATCAGCTTGAAAATTACAGTGTATGCATCCTTGGCCAAGAGCTACTCAAAGTACAAACAAATCCACATCAGAAAGGTTCTAGCCCATGAAATGAACCAAAAACCTTGAAGTTGACTCATTTTCGTGAAACGGAAGGTAGCTATCGGAATACTGTGATGTAGGATACCCTTCGATAGAAGATCGAAAGAAAATGAGACTGGCGACAGCACTATAATTTTTTATTTGTTAGTTTTATGACTTAAAACATAAACAAAAAATTATTTTAAATAAATATCTAAAGTAGTCTTACCCAGTTGATAAAGTGGAAAAGTAATTAAGTCCTAACTCATTACAAAACCAGCTAAGTCGTAGCTATCGACCAAGTCGTTAAGCATTGGAAAATGGGTATATTGCATCTTTTTTGAACTTAAGTCACGCAAAGATTTTTAATCATTATGATAAGAGAATTAGTATGGGTCAATAGTGCTTTTAACAGTACCAAAGCCGGCATCTTGCAGCCAACGTTTACCACAAAGGTTGGCTTGTTTGAGCTTGAGTAATGAAACCATTTTCAACTTGTATGATACGAAGAGCAAAGTAGAATTTCTAGTTGCAAGGTAGGCATGTTGTGGAACAAGAGTAACTGAAGGATTTTCAATGTGACCCACTTCAGAGCCAAAGTGGCTCCGTCAAAACAAAGTCATATCCTCTCTTCCCCTTAGTGCCACGTTTAACCTGAGAGGTAAGCGTGTTGTACCTGGTTTATACGGGAATCAAACAATGATTTTCGACCTGCAATATTGAAGACACAAATGGGCATGTTACTCCTCTAACACCACACCCATTGTATAATTTTCAGCGAAAAGGCTGGCTGGCTTTTTTTCCTCTGATTGGCTTGAAACTCGCGGTGCACTTACCCTGGACCAATGTAACATAAGAGTGATGATTTACAGATTTATTTACCCTATCAGACCCTTCTACAAAAGCACTTCGATATGCTTGGAACTTTAGGGTTGAGGGGATAGATATTCAGCACAAATGTAACTTTTCCTTTCATGTAGAAAGGAAAGGAGAAGGAGTTCCACTTCCATTCTGCTGGAAAGTAACCGCGTCTGTTTAAACTTTGATCGGCACACAGCTAAAAAGAAGCTAGTCCCCGTAAGAATTTTTATACCATTGAATTATTTTTCCGTCAAGTTGCTAGATGGCTTCAAAACGGAGAAATTCGGGGGTTCACCAAACCATGAAATCTTACTAGCAATTGGTCTGTAAAGGTCAAACTTTTAACCTTTCTTTACTTCCTGTGTACTGGGAATTTCAATAATTTTTTTGTTTTGTTTTTTAATTCTATCAACTACTTTTATTCTAATTTTCTTTTTCTTTTCTTTCTTACTTAGGAATGCAGCAAGAAAATACAATCCGAAGAGCAGTTGACATCATAACTGGTCACAATAATTCTCCCTTAGCTATTCTGCATTGTGTTAGTGGTTATCCTCAATTAGCTAACGAAACCAACTTAAGTCTAATTCCAAAATACAGAGAAGAATTTCCTAACTTAATAGTCGGATATTCTGGACATGAAGAAGGGACTGCCATAACCTTAGCCGCAGTTGCCCTTGGAGCGAAAATTGTAGAAAGACATGTAACCCTCGATAAGACAATCAAAGGAACAGACCACAAGTGCTCCCTTTTGCCTGAGGAATTAAAACAGCTTATTCAGGAGGTAACTTATTTTAATTGACCTATTTAGATGTATCCTTTCATTTTATGTCTATCTATGCACAAGTTGTTTTTGTGTTGATTAAAAAAAATAACTGAACGAAGTCAAGTGAGAACATAAAAATATCAAAACTGGTTTCACTGATCAAGTGTGAGCTTCTAAGGTGACGAAAGTTGGCGTCTTGTGCGGCTTATTCTTGTTTTCTGGGGGCCGAAGGCCTGAGCTGCCGACCATAGCAAACAAAGTGAGCGAAGTGACATGATGTATGGCTATATTTGTCAATTATGAAGGCCCTCGCAAGGAGATGGAATTATGAAAAAGAAATCTTCGCCAAACACTGGAAAATACATGATGAAGAGAGGTTGGATATAAAAGGCTAGAGCTGTGGGTTTTTTGAGATGGTTCTGGATCTCTACTCATTCATATGTTTTTTTACGTCCTTATCCTCGAAATAGAAACCCTTCTTGCACAGCCTCAAAATAGCCGTGGGATGTACCTTTCACGATTTTCTCGTCACCAGGATCGTGACTACGGCAGAGTAACCTTTAGGAATGGCGCCGTTCTATGACTTAATGGCCTTGTAAATGATTAAGTATTTTACTGGATTATAGTTAATTGACTATTCTTCTTGATTTTGTTTGTTTTTGATTGGCTTTTGTGGACTGAACCTCTTCTTTTCTTTGCTATTTAGTATAGACTGCCTCCCAATCGTAATTTAGTATTTACAGGCATGAAGATGTTATGAGTCAGAGGTAATAGGCTTGAGATTCATTTTGCAGAACGTCATTTTTATTTTATTTTTTTAAAAGAGAGCATCACCAAGCGCAAAACACCGTGGAGTGATCATGATTGTCCCAGGTTTTTACTAAGCATCTATTCATCTGGATGTCTTGGAGACTTCTTGCTAGCCAGGTCTAATCCGGCTTAAGCGTTTTATTTAGACTTGAGAAGAAGTTACTTGTCCCTGACATGCACTGGTGGAATCCATTTGCTTTCTTGAAGCCGTAACGATTTCAATGTATTCGCTGCTATAAAAATTGTGACCTGGAACGTTACGATACTGAACGACAACTATCACACTGACATATTGACTGACTAGGCTAGTTTAGACGTTTTTGATCACACTTGGTTGCAGTTTCAGAAACTCATTTGCTGCGGATAAGAAACACAAAGTTATGTGAAATGGGTTGTGCGGGTGTTAGTCATAGTATTCTAGTTGCTCACTTTTGACCAAAAAGTGCAAGTGCTTCAGTCATAGTGGTACTTGACGCTATAGAACTGTCTGACAGATTTGGTAGTAACTTAGAGAAGTTTCAAACACAGTTGCAGGAACTAGAAATATAGTACATCTGCAGGAGGTATAGCCAATTATGAATTAGGAAACTTTTAAGTCTTGCTTAGGTTGAGAAGGTATTACTAATGGGATTCTAGTTGCTCAATTTACGCCCAAAACATGTAAGATATTAATCACAGTCGTATATAGCCCTTGTTGGTTGTCATGGGACGGTCAACCTAATTGATTATGTCATTGTAAATCGTAAACTGGTAGGATCGATAAGGGACATTACGGTATATAGGAACGCCTATCGTATAGTAAGGATCACCATCTAAAAGTCTCTGGAGTAAATTTAAAGCTGGTATTTAAGGAGGGTAACTATCTTCCGGGTAGCTTTGACGTTTATAGGAGTCCAGAATGAAAATCTGAGAGAAAATTTTCAAGAATAGGTGAATATGAAACTGAAGAGTTCAGAACTTGACAATGTAAAAGGTGAATGGAATGATATTATGAAAATTATCTATGGAGTAGCAGAAGATGGTTTACCTAGAAAATATTGTAACCCATTTAGGGATATTTCCAAAAACGCTTAAAGCCTGGTAAAAGAAGGAAAACTTTGTTAGTGATGGATTTTACGAGAATAAGAGGAAAGTAAGGGCAGTGGAGGAGACATTTAAGTGTGAATTAGTGGGACAGAAAAGGGAGGTTACGGATAAAATCCCCAAGTGTTTGGAATATGCAGCCATATTACATATTAGTAAGATATTGTATTTGTATGTTAAAAAATTTACAGAAAGTAGTCAGTCTAGAGTTGTCCCAGTTAAAGATAGGAACGGCACTAAGTCAAAAAGGAAAATGCGAAAGAAAAATGAACCTAACATTTTGAGAGTGTTTTAAACCGCAATAATGTAGTCATTCACAGTAATAACTGAAACTAGGATGGGGGGGGGGGCTAGACGAAATAATCTTAAATGTCAAAGATGGAAAATATTGGTAATTCTCTCACTATAAATCAATAGCCAAAAGCTTATAGTCAGTAAGGTTTTCTTTGCAACATACAGCTTTAATCTTTCAAATAGCTTATTTTTTTTTTTACTGAAGCTCAGATACCAATCGGTTCTAACTTTGGCCTTGGCCGGAATGTAACAGGCTCGGCAAAATACTGCTGTCAATAACCTTAGTAGTTTTACAGATACTTCCGTCGAACACTTCAATCAATCAATCAATCAATTTATTAATACTAAAGAAAACTATTACAAAAGTAAATCAATTAATAGGCCCAAGAAGCTATGCTTGTAATGGGCCACAGAGCACAAAAAAAAAAAAAAACACTTATAAAATATATACAAAAAAAAAAAAAAAAAAAAAAAAAAAAAAAAAAAAAAAAAAAAAAAAAAAAAAACAAACACTGGAACAAGACAAGATTTTAAAAGAAGAGAAGTGACATACAAATTGGGATAGAATTAAAAGAGAGACAAAAATTATTTAACTGGAAAGACCCGACGAAATAATGCATTTGCAGAAAGAAAAAGAGGGACATCCAAAGGGATGGAGTTCCATAATAGAATTGACTGATATACAGGAGACCTCTGAGCTGCTGTAGAGGATCGTTTTGGTAAAATAAATCGTCGAGAAGAATTACGCAAAGAAGAAAAGTACCTACCTGAGCCTGTCCTTGAGAAAAACTGCTGCAGGGTCGGTGGAAGAGTACCTAGAAAAGCAGAATGCGCTAAATAAAGAGTATTTTTACCTATAATATGATCCAGCGGAGCTATTCCAGTATCATTATAAAGATCAGAGGAAGGGTAAAGCCGAGGGAGAAGAAAAGTAGCCTTCACTGCCCTATTTTGGGCTCTTTGAAGTGAGCAGAGAAGAGATTTATTAGTATTGCCCCAGACAGAGCAGCAATAAGAAAGGTAAGGATGAATAAAAGCATGATAAAGAGAAACCATAATATCAGGAGGAAGAAATGAATTAATCCGGTGCAACATTGAAGACTGGCGGAGTATTAAGGAACGGGTGTGAGTTATATGCGGTTTAAAAGAAAGAAAACAGTCAAGATACACACCAAGAAGTTTCACCATAGTAGCTTGTGGTATAATATCATTCCCAAAAGTCAGGGTGATTGGCTCCCGTACGTCTCTCATGCGGTAAGGGGTCCTAAAGTTGACAATGGCACTCTTTCGGCTGTTAAGAGCCATACCATTTGACCAGCACCAATCCTTTACTTTATCAAGAAGACCTTGAGCTATAGAAGTGGCAGATGGCAGGTCCACCGCAGCAATGAAAAAATTACTGTCATCAGCAAAAAGAACAGGGTGAATATGGGGATGAATACCATCAACAAGATCATTAATGTAGATTAGAAACAAAAGTGGTCCAAGCACAGAGCCTTGTGGGACACCTTTCAATACAGGCAAAGTAGTGGAAGAAGTACGGTTAACCAAAACATACTGAGATCTATCTGAGAGGTAGGACCTAAACCAATCTAGTGGGACTCCATGCACACCAAATAAGGATAGTTTAGACAGAAGAACATTGTGGTCAACCATATCAAAGGCCTTTGAAAAGTCAAGAAATAGACCCAAAACACACAAGCCCTTGTCCAGATTAACACGCACAAACTCTGTAGCATCAGTAAGTGCATGTAAGGTAGAGAATGAGGGACGAAAACCATACTGATGGTTAGTGATGAGAGAATTTCCATCAGTCGAATTAGTACTAAATACAAATGAAGAGAGTCGACGATACACTACTTTTTCAACAACCTTTGAGATGACGGGAAGAAGAGAAATAGGTCTGTAGTTTGAAATTAGAGACGAATCACCTTTTTTATGCAAAGGTAGAACAGTAGCAACTTTAAATGAATGAGGGAAAATACCAGAAGAAAGAGAGAGGTTAGTTATGTGTGAAATCGGATGAGAAACAAACTGACTAATTTTTTTAAGGACATTATTACTCAAACCAAAACTATCAACTGAACGACTGCTAGGAAGTTGGGAAATAATACTAGAAATCTCAGTAGTACTACATGGGGAAAGGAAAAAAGACTTCTCTGCCAAGGGAAAACAACTTACTCTACTCGGGGGTGGAATTAGAACTGAAGGAAGTGTGGTGAAATACGAATTGAAGGCACTCGCTGAGGATTTTTTGTCTACAACAGAACCATCAGCATTTCTATAAAAACATGGAGAGGAATGTTTGTGTTTCTTGCGAGAGAGAGCTTCATTAATTACAGTCCAAACCTTGCGCAAATTCCCCTTGCATTCATTAATTCGACGCGAAAAATACAGCTTTTTTGCTACACGAACTGAAGAAGTGAGCACATTTTTGTAATGTTTATACTTCAAAAGATCATCCTGTGTCTTACTTTTACATGCAGCCTTGAACAAAGAGGCTTTCATATGGGTTGCATTGATCAGACCTCTAGACATCCATGGGCATTTGGGTGCAAAATTCCTTGGCTTATTTCTAAGAGGAAAATGCTTATCCAACAGAGTCCCCATACGACACAAAAATAATCTAGTTGCACAATCAGCATCATTAGCTTCAAGAACACTAGACCAATCATTACTCTGAAGACCATATATTAAATTAGAAATTTCCTTATCTGTAAAAGTTCTGAAAGAAGATTTACCTTTCTCATCCACAGTAATCTCAGTTTTAGGCACAGATAGTGATAGATAAATAGGAAAGTGATCAGAAAGATCAGTGAAAACAAGACCAGAAGAGAACTTCAGATTAGGAGAATGAGAAGTGAAAATATTATCTATTAAAGTGGCAGAATTTCTTGAAGGGTCAACACGAGAAGGAAAAAAAATTGAAGGAAGTAGCCCTGAAGAAGAAAATACATCAAAAAGATGGTCACATTCATCATTTGATCCGACATTTAACATATTGCAATTAAAGTCTCCCAAAACACAAATTCGTTTTTTAGAGAAAGTCCCCACACCAGAAAGCTGATCAAGCAAATCACAGAACAGATGTGTTGGAAATGGAGGGGGCTTATAAAACAAACAAACAGTATCACATGCAAACTGGCTTTTCAGATCAATGACAAGAGAATAAACTGTCCTACTATTAGACACCACTGATGTAAACAAGGATTCAAGGTCAGATCTTCTACAAAATTCAATATTAGATTTTATAAACAAAGAAATACCCCCAGAACACTTTGTTACCATTCTAGGGACATGAATAGCCATATAACCATCCATATCATAAGCTGTAAAATTATCACTATCAGATAACCATGTTTCTGTCAAGCCTATGACATCAAAAGGGCAAGAATTATTAGACCACAAATACGATTTAAGACTGTCCCACTTATCTCTTATTCCACGCACATTCAAACAAAATACATTAAAGCAACTATTTGAAGAGAGTGAGGGCAAAATGTTATCACAATAATCAATGGTGGTGTGATAATTGCAGCTAGAACTAACCATAGATTCAAGGAGAGGGTCAAAAGTGTGTGCCTCCTGTCTACCAGCACTACTTGGTTGATCAAATATAACTGAATTAAGAATAGATGAATTCAAAAGAAAGGAGAAATCACCCATATATACTACACAAGACAAATGTATACAACAACTTTACAAATGAACACAATATCCATACAAGCAGGCTGAAGTAAGAGAGGGTGGATTGAAAGGTAAGACATATAGGCAACAATAGAGAAAACAACTGCAAGAACAAAGACAATAATAAACTACTAGGTTCAAAGGGAATAAAAATAATAAACAACATTATGCAAACATAAGAAAAACTATTAAATCATAAATAAATTTACAAAACAGAGCTGAAAAAAAAGAGAAATGATTTATTTCACTCCTGGGAGGGGCTTTGATGGACTTGGATGAGCTGTAATTAACTGATAGAGAGTATCAACTTGAGATGCCTCTTTGACAGTAATCACTTTACCATCAGAAAGCTTTGTGAGTATTTCTCCTCCACTAGACCATGTAGACCTCTTCCCAAGCTTTGATTTAGTATAATTAAGTAGCTGAAGTCTAGACTTTGTGAGTGACTCAGAAATAAAGACACCACTACCTTGCAAGCATTTCTTTTCTCTAAGAATGAGCTGCTGCATTCTAGAACTGCAAAATTCCACAACAAATGGACGAGGTTTCAAACCTGAGCCTTGCTTACCAATCCTTCTAGCAGAAACTATATCATTCTGGGTCACAGGAATACCAGGAAATCTAGTACTGCAAAATCCAAGGAATCTGCTTTCAGAAGCTTCTGGATAAGGGTCTTCTTTTAAACCAAATAGAACCAGCTGATTTGAGAGTTTCATTTGGTCAAACTGATCACTCAGACGATCAACATTGGATTGAATTGGTTTCAGAGAATTTTGCAGCTTTGACAGACCTGAGTCAAGCAATTTCAGGGAGGATTCAAGCTTTGTCATCCTCAGATCATATTGTTTGAGTGATTTTTCAACAAGCACATCAAAATCCATTTTCAGGCTAGAGTATACCTCTTGTTTGATTATTTCTATACTGTTGGCATCAAAAGTAGCAGGTTCATGACTAGGGGTAAGTTTTTTAACAGAGGCCTCAACCAATGGACCAACTTCAGTAGACAGTGCTTGACTGACAACTTCTGCCATTGTAGTTTTGAGCGTTTGATCATTCAGCTTCTGCTTATTCTTTAGGGTGTTTAAGTGAGAGGTGAGCAATGCAATTTGATCATTAATGGATTCAGTACCACTAAACTGTATGGAGCAGTCTGATCTCATCTCTCTGGTGTTAGGTCTATAGCTCTTTTTTGTATCACCCATGATTTAAAGATATAGCAGAGATATAGGCATCAAGCACAAAATAAAAAGACTGTACCTGGAGGGTCCCCAATTGCACCCCTGGGGTTGGGGCTGATAGACTTGCCTGCCTTTCCCACTGGACTGGTTGGCAGGCTAAACCAGCTCTTCATACAATTCTGAATTTAATGGATAGATTAAAGATGCCACATATATACTGGCTAGAATATTTCTCGTAAATGTTGTGCTTATACTATTTGCATGAGAGGCATCATGTGTCCAGCATAGAAACACAGTACTCGTATAAGAACTTCTAAATTCATCGAGAATGTCTATAGAACGGAACAAGATGTTACTCATCATGGTGGATAGAACGGTGCTGTAAAACAATATGGGGAGCTTTAAAAATGCGTGAAGTTATTTACTTGCTGCTTTTTTCAGGAGCTGTGATGCCCTTCGGCATACTTAAATTTTTTGAATATAGACTGTTTTATTAGAATTCATTAACAAACCAAAAAGGAACCGAGTCTCTGCTGTCACACTATTGTGGTATAGTTTTAGAGAAAGGGATGACGGTTATCCTGCATGATGAATGGTTTTCATGTCGTATAATGCTAATATGCAAGTATTTTTGTTTTTCGTCTGTTTTTTTATGGCACTTGGTATTAACCATAAATTAATTCGGAAAACTTAGAAAAATGAGGTTTTTCAACCTACAAACAGGTGATCAGATGTTAATGAGATTTTATATTTAGAAGGATATCGTGTCTCAGAACTCTTATTTTAAATCCCGACCAGATCTGTTTACATTGGGGGGAGTTGGAAGGGGAAACCTAAAATCTTGGAAAACGCTTAGGGTGGAGGGATCGGGATGAAACTTGTTGAAAAAGCTAAGCACAAGTCCTAGATACGTGATTGACATAACTGGAATGGATCCGCTCTCTTTGGAGGAGTTGAGGGGGGGGGGGTGTTAATTCGAAAAAAATAGAAAAATTTTGGTATTTTTAACTTAAGAACGGTTGACCAGATCTTAATGAAATTTCATATGTAGAAGGAAATCATGTCTCAGAGCTCTTTTATTTTAAATTCCGACCAAATCTGGTGACATTGGGGGGAGTTGGAGGGGGAAACCAGAAATCTTGGAAAATGCTTAGAGTGGAGAGATCCGGATGAAAATTGGTTGGTAGGATAAGAAAATGTCGTAGATACGTGATTGATGTAACTGGACTGGATCCGCTCTCTTTTCCCCGATTCGACCATCTGGGGGGAGGGGGGTTGAAAGAAGAGGAAAAATTTTAAAAAAATAAGGTATTTTTTACTTACGAGTGGCTGATCGGATCTTAATGAATTTTGATATTATGAAGGACCTTGTGTCTCAGTGCTCTTATTTTAAATCCCAACCGGCATTAAACCTCTGATTTTCCTTTTAAATCAATATATTGATTCTTAGAATTTTGCTAGAGCTCATGCCATATGAGCTCTTTTCTCTTGGCTCTTCAGACCTCGTCACAAGTGCCATATGAGCTTTTAGCTCTTGTTTTTCTTTCTTTTGCTTTTTATTTGTGTGTTCTGTTTATGGTTTTCAATACTTCTATTTTGTTGTTAAAGGCTTCCAGAAGTGAAGTAAGAATATTTGGATCTTTCTTTTATAAAAGTGTTTTCGTTTTGTTTATTTTAGTGTCAACTTTCTAGCATGGAAAACCGTGCTAGAGTGAAAAAATTTAAGCAGTAAAAAAAACCTTGCTTCACATCAATAGAAAATATCAATAGTTATTTTTGGACGTTTTCTTCATTGCTAAGATTTCTGCAAGGCATTGTAACTTAGCCATGAAAAAAGGGGTGAATTGTCTGACTGGGCAAGGGCATCCCCACCGGGTGTACTCCCTAAATAATTTGCATTATTTTCGGTGTACTTTAGTTTTACCAGTTTTATCCTTTGACACTTGAAACTGAACGACATCAAATGATGACACCCTCTCTAATCCTTTCTCATCTTTGTACCAAACAAGCATGAATCTTTGCAAGGCCAGTAGTAACGTATCTTTCTACCTTTCATGCTTCGGTTTTTCTTCCTTTTTTTGTTACTGTAGTTCAATTCTCTTTTTTCTGTATCCATCTTGAATTCCTAGAAAATATAGGTCTATGAAGAAGCAATTTTGAATCCCATGAGGAGATCTATTTCTCGTTCTCTTTTATATATCTCATTTCATTTATAAACAAAAATAAGTTTTTTGTCCATCTAATCTATTAATAAATCCTCATCATAACCCTCTTTTCTTTGTACCAAATTAAATATAAAAAAACAAGTTTTTTTAACGGGAAGTAAGGAGCGACATTAAAACTTAAAACGAACAGAAATTATTTCGTATATGAAAGGGCTGCTTCCTCATGAACACCCCGCTCTTTACGCTAAAGTTTGACTCTTTCTTTTAATTCTACTTTTTAAAACAGTGAAAAACTTAAGCGTAAAGAGCGGGGCGTTGATGAGGAAGCAGCCCTTTCATATAAGAAGTAATTTCTGTTCGTTTTAAGTTTTAATGTCGCTCCTTACTTCCCGTTAAAAAAAACTTGTTTTTTTATTTAATTTCTGAACGTTTTTGAATCAATGCATGTTTTGATTTTGGCTCTCCGTAGATGAATAATGAAAACGAAATTTGTATATTTTTTTTTTGGCTAATTGGCTTTCTCGTAGTTTTGATCGAGTGATTTTGAGAAAAAAGGAGCGAGGGAGGAGGCCTAGTTGCCCTCCGATTTTTTGGTTACTTAAAAAGACAACTAGAACTTTTAATTTTTTACGAATGTTTATTAGTAAAAGATATACGTAACTTACAAATTAGCTTACGTAACGAACTTCTGTATTATCATGTTTTTATTACGTATATGAAGGGATTCGCCCCCTCGTCAGTACCTTGCTCTTTTCACTAAAGCTTAAATCTTGTCCCAATTTCTTAAGAATGACCCCTGAATCACAAAAGCCGTAGAATAAATAGTTGAAATTACTAAAATGCCTTAGCGTAAAGAGCGAAGTATTAGGAGGAGGTGAGCCCATCATAGACGTAATAATTCTGTTCGTTTTAAGTTTTAATGCTTCTCCTTCCTTTCAGTTAAAAAAAACTTTTTCATATTTATTTTTTCATTGTTTTTTTTTTTAAATAATGCTAGAAAATCCTGCTCTCCCTTCATGAAACTTTTCTTCTCCCATGACAAATTCCTCCACGGAAAGTTCCCCCAACACATTCCCCTCTTCTCAACCCCCCCCCCCTTAACCTAAAAATCCCAAAGAAAACGTCTGTAGGCTACTCTTCCAAATAACCATTGCTATATGTAAGCACTGGTCAAAGTTTGTAACTTGTGGCCCCTCCCACGGGGACTGTAGGGGAGTAAGTCGTCCTCAAAGACATAGTTATAAGGTTTTTTGACTACGCTGAATAAAATCGCTATCTCAGAATTTTGATCCGATGACTTTGGGAAAATAATTAGCGTGGAAGAGGGCCTAGGTGCCCTCCAATTTTTTTGGTCACTTAAAAAGGGCACTAGAACTTTTCATTTCCGTTAGAATGAGGCCTCTCGCAAGATTATCGGACCACTGGGTCGATACGATCACCCCCGGGAATAAAACAACAAAAAAACAAACAAATACACACGCATCCGTGATCTGCCTTGTGGCAAAAAATACAAAATTCCACATTTGTGTAGATAGGTGCTTGAAACTTCTACAATAGGGTTCTCTGATACGCCAAATCTGATGGTGTGATTTTCGTTAAGATTCTATGACTTTTAGGGGTTGTTTTCCCCTATTTTCTAAAATAAGGCTCTTGATGAAACTTATATATTTAAAATCAGCATTAAAATGCGATTCTTTTGATGTAGCTATTGGTATCAAAATTCCATTTTTTAGAGTTTTGATTACTATTGAGCCGGGTCGCTCCTTACTACAGTTCGTTACCGCGAACTGTTAGATAAGTATTATTCTTTGCAAGGCCAGTTGTAACGTATTTTTCTGTCTTTCTTTTTTTTTTTTTCTTTTTGTTACTGTAATTCAATTCTCGTTTTTTTCTGTATCCATCTTGAAGTCCTATAAAATATAGGTATATATAGAAGCAATCTTCAACCCCATGAGGATCTCTACTTCTCTTCCTGTTTTATATATCTCATTTTATTTATAAAAAAAAATTCGTCCATCTAATTTATTAATAAATCCTCATCTTTACCCTCTCATCTTTTTATCAAATAAGTATGAATCTTTGCAAGGCTAGTCGTAACACAATTTTCTGTATTTCACACTTCGATTTTTTTGTTCTTTCTTTTTTTATTTTAATTCGGTTCTCTTTTTTCTCTATTTATCTTGAATTCCTAGAAAATTTAGGTCTATAAAAAAGCAATCTTGAATCCCATGAGGATCTCTATATCTCTTTGTCTTTTATTTTATTAATAAACAACATTTTTGCCGTCTAGTTTGTTAATAAAGGCTTTTGAAAAGGGCGTATAAATAAGAGGTGTATTTTTTTTAGGAATTAAACATGTTAAAAAATTCTTGTGTTTGTTTATCATATTTGCATTCACTCATTTTTACAGTTTTTAGATGCAGGCTAAAAATATTTTTTAAGCCGTGGATTTGTTCTTCCAGTAATTAAGGTTGAGGCTAATCTGTAAAAAGTTTTATAAATATTCAGTATTGCATTCATTTTTTTTTGTTTCAAAACAAATCCACCGGGAAGAGGGTAAGTATTTTCCGACTTTATAATGTTCGTAACTATCGAATTTTTGATAATACTTTCGGTAAAGGTTGACTTAGCCCATGAATTGTAGTTTGTGTTTATGTGTGTGATTCCACTTGTTCGACATCAAAATTTGTTTTGATCTTTGCTTGAAAAATGTGGCTTCGTGGTGTGTTATCCTTTTTTCAGTACTAATTCAATCGTTCTTACTGTTAAAATATTTACTTTTATTAAAGAGAAAGCTTATGTTTAACTGGCCAAGACGCTTTAGTAGTTCTCTTGATCAGTTTGAGCATTAAATAATTCTTCGTTTTGTAGATCAGAACCATAGAAGTTGCTATCGGTCAGCCAGTTAAGACTATACAAACTTGCGAAATTCCTTGCAAACATAAACTCGGGAAAACACTTGTGGCAGCTCGAAATCTCACAACTGGAGATTGTATTAAGGAAAGTGATATTAACGTGAAAGTGTCAGTGCCACGTGGAATAGAAGCTGAATACATCGATGAAGTTATTGGTAAAGTTTGTAAAACAGACATTCTAGAAGATTCGCCTATAGGCTGGGAAAATTTAGTCTATCTTAACTAAAATTAGCGTTACTCCAGTGATGGTAGCAAAGCTTTCGCGTCCCAGGCTAGTCAGTAAAATTTTGTTAAAAGGACAACGTATCTTCTCTTTTTTTATATTTATTTGTTTCTATAATCTTATATCCAATTTTATGGGTTATGAACGGAGGTAAAATTTTTATCACTTTTTGTATCATCTGATACCTCTAGATAATCTTCAAATATCTGATCATTTCAGGTATATATGATATAAATTGTTATGTGTTTTCTATAGATTTTCGTTTATTTCAGTGTTTTACTTACCCTCGAAAAACTAAGAGTCTTAATGGATGTTGGAGTTGTTTAAAACTAAGGATTGCCAATATTCCACTTTTCACCTATGCATCCGTTGCTAGTTCAGCTATTTTGTGGCTTCACCAAAGGGATCTCAGATAGTCAGCTATAAACTCGTATAACCCTTATTATGACACTCTGTAATTTTTCTCCAACTTTGCCTATCTTAGGGTGGCCGCGTCTACAGATGTAGGGTAGGATTTGAAGGCAAAGCCAAATTTCGAAAAAAAATTATGATTTGTAGGTTTTTTGCTAGTATCTTTTTCTTCCTGTGGATTTTCAATTTTGATTTTAACCAGATGGGAGAAAATAACCTTGCCTTATGGTATTTTTTAGTTTAATCCGGTAAATATTTTTACGATAAGTCCTTTTATATTGCCAATTACTACTGCGATCGCAGTAGAAGATGTCTCTTTTGTTACTTCTGACGTAGGTTTTCGTTAAGGTACGAAATTCTCTACATTTCTTCTAAATATTATTTATGTGAAGTGAATTTTTATCGTATTTCTATAATGGGGCTAAAGAGAATTGAATCAGCTTTAATTTTAAAGCCTTACTGCTGTTGATCCTACTAACCTATTGGTTTTAGCTTTTGTTATATTGCTCGGTGTCATATGGGCTATCCAACGCTTGAGTTTTATACTATTTTTTAATTTTCTCTTTCCCATTCTGCATCTTTTTCTCTATTTTCTCTCTTTTCGTCATTGTTATCGATTACGGTTTACAGTCATAAAGAAAGATTTTATTATGTTCAGTTTTAGTTATTATCCATCCCTTCGAGCTCCGTTCTCTGCTGGGAAAATATTTTTTCTTGCCAATTTTGATTATATGTCCGTTTTTATGTTGTCTTTGTTTTATTGTATTTGTTGTATTTTGTTTTAATAGAAAAGTTCAGAAGATTTTTATTGCTTGCTTCACAGCAACAATATTCGTAAGAATTAGATAATTGGAGCTTGTCGCCTTCCGCCCAAAAATATAAAGCTCACCGAATATGTCTCCTGATACAATCAGGTTGTGACCTTACAACCTGCCATGGACACTATATTTTACTCATTCAATATTTGAATAAACAAAAGTAATGTGACTCGTAAAAAAACTTGCACAGTTCATTTTGGCTTGTTAAATTTTTCTACTATAGAAAGCCTTTGAAAATACTAAAAAGCATAAATGGAATTAATATAGGTCTACTGAATTCTCTTAGGATTAATAAAGAATGAATTTTTTTCAATAAAAGACGTATTTTAAAGAAAAGTAAAGAGCTGTATTAAACCAAATTGGAGCAGAAATAAAAGTCAAACTTAAAAGGAACAAAAATTACCACAAACATGAGTAGGACTAACGCACCTAAGCCTTTTAACGGTCACAGCTTCATTTGTACTTTACTAAAAATGGTTTTTGTGTCAAACAGTGAGTTTGGTTTGTCATAACATCGACATGAAAAGAAAAAGAAAATCATGATATTAGCCAAGATTACTGGAGAAACTTGTGAAAGTACAGTGACTGTTTGATATTCACTCCTGGAAGTGTTAGCAACTTTGGACTTATTAGCTTATACAAGAAAAAAACTTCAAAAGTTCAATTTGTTAACGATATAGTTTGATACGATTCCTGTGAAATGAATGAATCATTTTATTTCTAAAGAAAAACGTATGGTGTTAAAATGGAGTAATAAAAAAATTTAAAATAAATAAATACACTAGGAATATAAATACACTAGAAGTATAAGTACACTAGAAGAATAAACACACTTCTGTCTCACAAAAAAGCATTTACTAAACTATTTTTCTTGAGTATTCTTAAACCGAGACCAACGTTCTTCAATAATTACGAAGGGTTGCGCTATACCAAGACTAGACACGAGCTTTGGGTTACTTTCCCATAAAGAGAATAAAAAAAGAGATATGAGAGAGAGAGATATGGAAGTATATGTAGCTAATTTATGTTTTATGATTTGCTTGTAATGATAGGTGGCGGTAGCTGTTTCTTTTTATCAGAAACGGACTTCTCAGATACTTTATTTTTCCTCTAATGGAAACCGGGAGACTGTGAGTTTCTAGTTTGTCTTTTCTCGTCCCATGAATTTTCCTGATTTTTTTACCTCGCGTATAGGAAAAAAAGTTACGAAACAATTTATATAGAGTTTAAAAAAATTGGATACCATTCTAGAAGTGCTCGTGACACTTAATGGCTGACACACAATACCCTCTAATCCTAATCTGTACCACACTGTGTCTTGCCCTCTGGCAACCTCTACCAACACCTCATAATTCCTAAGACATTTTCCATATATATTTTCTTGTTAAAAATCACGCAATAAATCAATTGGTTCATGTTTTCGTAACCCGACCCTCCGCGATACACCATGTCAATTTACACCACTGTGCCACACTATTACTGACCCTCTGTCATCCACTAGCAGCCTCCCATTATTCTTGAGTCGTTTTCCAGATATTTTCTTGTTAAAAAATTTTGCATTAAATCCAGCACTCGTCAACTGTCAGTTTTGATTCAGAGTTCGTGCCATGCATATCTTTCTGATCTGAAATGAATGATTAAACCCTTTTCTAATACTTTTATTTCCCTAGTATTTTATCTAAAACCTAAGAATGACTAGGACAGTGTGCCCTGAATGTTGTTGCAGGACAACTTTAAACTGTTTAATATGCAGTGACTGTGGATTGTTCTTCTACGAACAGGGTGCTGGAATTGAACGTTCTGAATAGACCAAAAATTGGCTATGCCTAGATTGTTGTGCGAAAAAGAATAGTTTAAACGAGGATAGTCCACCAAATTTAAGTACTTTTGCTGATACTTATCCCAGTCAGCCCAGCCTCCTGAAATTGCTCCCTCACGTCGTCTATCAGGCAACGACCTTGTGAATATTATGATGGAAATCCATCATCCCCTAGCTCCGAACCTTTCGAGCATTAATGATCACCTCAAAGTCAGCAAATCTGATGCCTCCTGCCAGACAGAAACTACTACTTGTGGCACTTGTTGTTCTGACCCCCTTTTGGAATTGTCACTCTCTTCTCTTATATCCATGAGAGATAGATTAGAAATTTTAAGCAAGGAAATATCTGCAAACATAGACCTTCGGTCACGTCTAAATGAAACCCCTCCAAAGTCGTCTGACGTTAATGAGGATCAAAATCAGGAAATAATTATTAATAATTCTCATCCTGACAAATATTTAATTGTCTCCTGTAACAAAGAGGATAAATTTATTTTTGAAATGTTCAGTTATCTTGGTGATAACATAATTAACAGTTAATCTGACCTAGATAACGCAAAATCGAATGCTAATAAATGCGAACTGAAGGTCAAGACACTTATGACAAGTAGTCAGGAATTGACTACAGATAAGGGTATATGCAAAGTTACCTGGAATGGTATTTGCAAAAAAGGGAAAAAAGTTAATATCTGCATGTGTGCAAAAGTTTTAAAATTGGGATTCTTTTTTTTCGGAAATACAGAACAACTCCAAAACTGAAGTTCTATGGCTCTGGACCAGACCCAAAAACCTCCCAAAAGAAGTAGCTTGCATGATTATTTGCATTTTTATTACCCTTTTAGTAGTGGATTTAAGAAGGAGCAGGTGGCATATTTGAGCAGTGATAAAACTCTAGACTTGATTTTTATCAACATTGAAGATTATTACTGTGCTCCCAAAATAGCCCGTACATTAGGGGCAGGTGACCATCAATGCATTTTTTGGACCCCTTTATCATCCTTTCCTCAAAAACCATTTATCAGCTATTCACATATACCCATTACTGACAAAAAGGTCGCCCATTTCAAAGTAAAACTTAGCTCCAAATCTTGGGCCGATATCCTTTGTCTTACCAATTGAAATGAAGTGGCTTCTAGGTTTTCAGCTGAACTTTTTCAGTTATACTGTGAGACCTTTCCAGTTAAAAAAGTTACTCGCAAATCTAATTGCAAACCCTGGATAAATAAAAAAAAATTCTGCCGAACAAATGAACGTGGTAAACTCTTTAAGAAAAGTTTTTCCCAAGGATCTCTGAAACTTCGAAACATTGTTGTTAGTGAAATCTGTAAAGCAAGAAAGGTGCATGGTGCTCCCATGCTCAATAACTTATTGTATTCTAACCCTTAGAAATTCCGCAAAAGTGTCCAAGACCTCTTGGGAAAGGTCATTTTCAAGTTTTTCTTACCGGATAGTAATGATGACCCTGTGAGTGCGGATATCATAAATGATAATTTTGCTTCAACTTGTAAAATTCATCTGCCACTCTAAAATATTCCGACCAACAGTGCAGTGAGTGACACTCCCGTGATTGAAATACATCAAACCCAACCTAAACTGGAAAATCTTTTCACAAATAGGTCAGTATAACCAGGTGAAATCCCTACCAAATTGAATGTTAAATATGCCCAGTATTTAAGTGTACCTCTAACTGCTATTTCTAACCGATGTTTTATAGATGGTATTTTTCCACTGTGTTTTAAACGAGCTTTTATATCTTTTATACCGAAAAATAAGACACCAAGAGTTACCTTAGACTTAATACCAATATCAAAAACCTCAATTTTCTCGAAAATTTTCGAAAGTTGTATTTACAATAAACTTTTTGACGATATTCAAGATAAATCAACCCAAATCAGTTTGGCTTTAGGCCGAATCATAGCACCACGCATTGCTTAATTTATATACTTGACACTGCTTTCAAACATCTTGAGTTAAATAGTTCCTACGTTGAGGTTTTTTTTTCTGATATTAGCAAAGTCTTCGACAACTTGGAACTTCAGACAGTTATTGATAGTGCAAGAGCTTTAGGTGCCAGAGATTTTGTTCTACGTATGGTAGCTAGTTTTTGTCTGGCCGTGAACAATGTGTAATCTTCCCTAGCGGTAATTAACAAGGTTTTTCCTCGTATTCCTGTGGAGCAACTCAAGGGACTAAATTAGGTTCTTTAGCATCTTTAGTGGTTATTAATAATGTTTTGCCAAGTTCTGACTACACTTTTAAACTTTGGGGTGATTTGACACTACTTAACCTTTGTCAAACCTCTAATACTTCAAACGTTAAACTTGACTCACTCGTCAACAACTTAAAGAATGATCATGACACTCTTAAGCTCAAACTGAGCATGCTCAAAAGCAGTTTAATGCTATTTTCCTTTTAAAAAATGTATCCCCTATCAGTAATTACCTTTGAATACCAAATTTAAATACGGTTAAACTGCCTGGTGTGTAGTTGGACAATGACCTTAGATGGAAGTCCCACACATCCCACTTATTTAAATCTGGTAGTTTTCTCCTTAAATCTGTCTCCTTTCTCAAATGGATCTCCATATCCATCCAGAACCTTAAAATTATTTATTGTTCATACATAACACACTGTCTTGAATATGCTTGCCTTGTCTGGCGCCCTGGCTTGACCAAAGACCAATGTTCTAAATTGAAAGCATTCGGAAAAGTGCTTAAAAAATTATATTGGGGACGTCCTATACTACATACAATGAAGGTTTGGCTAGACTGAACTTACTACATTGGAATGATGACGTCACATCCTTACTATGAATTTTGGTCACAAGTATCTTACTTCTGACTATTATTGACGTTTTCCTCCCCCCTTCAAAGAAAACTGTACAATCGTTCCCAACACAACACTTAATGCTCGTACAGCTCCAAATACCCAATTTGACTTGTGTCCCTAAATGTTGACAATGAGTACAAAAACTCTTTAGTCCCCAATTTTGTTTCCCATGCTAAAAATTGATTTAACATTTTTATGTTTATACCGTAACATCTGTTTCATCATTGTAACTGTCCCGGCGTGCTTAGGCTAGCTTTTTTGCATTTTTAGCCAATAAATCAAATTCTATTCTATTAGTTCATATTTTCGCGACCCAACCCTTTGTGATACACCATGTTAATTCCCACCACCGTGCTACACTACTGACCCACTGGCAACCCCTACCACCCTATCATCATTCCTAAGACATTTTACAGATATTATCTTGTAAAAATCACGCATTAAATCCATTGCTTCATGTTTTTGCTAATCAACCCTCCATAGTACACCGTGTCAATTCCCACCACCATGCCACACTGTTACTGTAAACAAAATCTGTTTCTTCGTGTTTTCCCAAGATACCCCAACGTGATGCCTCAATGGTGATTCACGCAATCGTGCTACACCATTACTGGCCCTTTGGCGCCCCCTGGTGCACCCTCATCATTCCTAAGACATTTCTAGGTATACTTTTCATAATAAGGTGATAACCAATTCCTCTTCCCACGCTTTCGATTCCCGGTTACAACGGTCCAATCTCCGATTCTGCTGACTTCTACCCCGGTTAAACCGATTCCAGTTCTCACTATGCCCCCTCCGATCCCAACTACAAATCCAGGTCCGGTTGCGTCAGTTCCGGCTTCCTCCCTTCTGCCCCGACTCCACAATTCCGATTCGGCCAATTCCGCTCCAAGTTCCACAAATTTCAAGCTGGCACCCCTCTGGTGCACATTGTCACGGCTAAGGGTTTTTAATCTTTTATCCCATAAAATAACTTTACAAACTAAAATGACCATTATTCTTTATTTGAGCAGTGGAAACATGCCATTTCCATGCTAGATTGCTACGTTCCATGGCATTTCCCAGCTTGTGACATTGAATGGCTAGTATGTGGCACCGTCTTGCAGCATTATCACACATATGGTATTTTTTGGCATTTTTCTCCAAAAATATTTGTTTACAATAGAGTCAATCATTTAAACTTACAGAAAATTATATGACGTAATATTGAAATTAATTTTGAAACTTTCAGGTATTTTTCTAGTCTATATATATAAAAATAAGTTGTTTGTCTGTCTGTCGACTGACGTCATGTTTGTGTGTCGACTGACGTCATGTTTGTCCACTGACGTCATTATAAGGATTGAGCTGTATGTCGTCATGAAGTTGTTTGTCGTTTGACGTCATGTTTGTCGACTAACGAAACTACAGACCGGGACACAAATGACGTGTTATGTCTGTTATAACGTAATAGAGGCAACAATCTTGACAGGGCCTTTTGAGGGTGAGGCTTTTCTTATTCCACGCATTCTCATGATTCCAATGGATCTGCCTTTTCAACCTAAAAGATTGCAATTCCCAATTTGATTAGCATATTTAGTTTTCAGTCCAGAACCACTAAAGCTATTATGTAAATATCAAAAATATTTATATATAAAAATAAGTTGTTTGTCTGTCTGTCGACTGACGTCATGTTTGTGTGTCGACTGACGTCATGTTTGTCGACTGACGTCATTATAAGGATTGAGCTGTATGTCGTCATGAAGTTGTTTGTCGTCTGACCAGGACACAGGTATTTAAGAATATCGTTCAAAGACAAATTTTTAATTGTAAGAAGACCGTTTGAAAGAGAAATTTCTAATTGTAAAATGACTGAAGAACCTACAATGGCAACACCCGAGGAAGCTGCTCAAAACGAATGTATTCACGCCGAAGTAGCTGAGTTGGTAAAGCGTTATGTTTCAGGGTCTAGGTCCGAGAGGCTCCAGGTTTGAACCTTGGCTTTAGCATTAATACAAAAGAAGAAAAAAACTAAAAAAGGTAAAAACTACAAAAAAACTAAAAAGAAAATATATATATAATATATATATTTATATATATCATCTTTTCCACAAAAATAATAATTTAGTGCTTCTGCTTAAAAACAGCAATCGAATTGATACCTCCTGATACGCAACTATCAACAAAGTGGCAATCGTTGTGGTCGGTGATCAGTTCTTACCTCGAGATAATATTCTTTATAGGCGAAACAATCAGTTGACAAGAATTGCTTAAACTCGTCGATGCTACGATGCCCTACAATATCCTGACGAATATAAATGACACCCGGGACACTCAAATAGAAATCACAGACTGGGACACCGGGACACAAATGGACGACGGGGACACAGGGAATATAAATGACGACCCGGACACAGGGACACAACTACAACGGGGACGCCGGGGGGCACAGGGGGGATATATAAATGACGACGGCAACAAAGAAATGGTCGATTAGCAATCACCATCAACAAAGCTCAAGGGCAATCAATAGAATCATGAGGTATAGATCTGAATACGGATTGTTTTCCCATGGACCATTATGCGTTGCATGTTCAAGAGTCGGTAAACCGGACAATCTATTTTTATGCACAGACGATGGGACAGCAAAGAATGTTGTATATTCGCTAGTTCTTACGTAGTTAAAAACATATATATATATATATATATATATATATATATATATATATATATATATATATATATATATATATATATATATTATATATATATATATATATATATATATATATATATATATATATATATATATCTATATTCACAGGTGGGACATAGGGACACAACTACAATGGCGCGTAACTAATATGGCGCGTAACGACTTACGCGCGCGGGGGGGCTTGGGGGGGCGCGAAGTGCCCCCACCAACTAGGTGTTGGGGTGGCGCGAAGCGCCACCCCAACAGCTAGTTTTAAATAAAAATTAAAATTATTGTTCTGATGCCTTAAATGTTTTTAAAGTTTACATAATAACTTTAGTGATCCTGAACTGAGAACTAAAATAAAAAATTGATTCTTTTTCTACGAAAATAAAGCACAATGTTATAGAGACAAGTACTTAAAAAGTTAAGTCAAGACAATTTTGTCTCCATGAGACAAGCATAGCATTCGCTACTACAGAGCTATAGAAAATGCAGTTTTTTTTTATTATATTTTTTAATGATTAAAAGGTTCTTAAATAAATGAATTTCTTTTAAAATCAGCCAGTGTACATCTCTCTATGATTTCCCAGTGCCCAGATAGCTGATGAGAAAAAAGGCTAAAAAAAAAGATGGCGTATATGAAGAATATCGTATTTGCAGCTACTTTTCTTGATTTTCAACCCAATGAATTTTCCCTGTAGTTCAAGCCAAGGGGCGGCTAGTTTCCTAAATAGGAGTTTCGGACAAGGCATTTTTAATAGTGTACTTCATTTTTATCTGATTGTAGTTTTATGGGCTATTGACTGTTTCATTTTTATTGAGGGGCTTGGTCGTCTCTTACAAGGTTGCTAGCTAGCACTGCAACCCGGATAAGGTTATTTACCACAAAAGAACAAGAATAAAATAAACATCTGATAATTTACAAAGCAAGAAAAGCATAAAAAATGGTTTGGGAAAGATACTGGCAATTAAAATTGTACCTATTAACAATAGATGCATTTTCAACCACCAGTATAACCTATGAATAGTTGGCAGTGATACCTTGGATTTTATTCCAATTCAGAAGTTGCTTGTAGCCTGTCAGTAGTGGCCATTATGCTGATAATAGCCATAATTATTTTCAAATCTGCTACTAATTTAAATTTGCCAATTTAAAGAGGAAATGGTAAGATTTTAGTGTGAAGAGAATGGATAAGAGGAGAAAACCCAACAAAGAGAAGATGCAGCCCTGAATTAGACTATGCATGCAAATAATTCTAAGAATAAACCAAGGATAAATCAAAATCTTTTCTACTTCGAGTGATTAATGTTTCATAATCATCACATGTAAAACTTACCGTCAGTAAATATCACTTGCACCAGGCTCTTTTTCCGGTTAATCAATACATCACACTATCAGTTTAGTAATAATTTCAAAGTGTTCAAATCTGTCCGTTCGGCTATTCAATAGAAGACTAATATATAATTGAATCTTGTTCTTAGTAGATAATAAATCAATCAGTCCCTTCAGTTGTAACATAAAAAGCGGGCTGTTATGGCACATTATTGTAGGGGGAAGGTAAGGGTTTGCGCTTTTTAGCATACAAGCAAAGAAGTCCAAGAATAATAATTAGGACCATAATTCCAAAAATAAACCAGCCCAAGGTATAGTAGTTATCATTTGTCAATGCTTGCCAAAATGGATCCATTTGGACTACTGTTGTTAGAATATTGTATAGTAATCACCCTTTTCATCACTAGCTTTTTATATTACTCTTTGCGTTTTTGTTTTTAGTCCTATTGTGGTTCATTTAAAGCTAAAATTAGTCAAGTTATTCCAAGAATTTTAATGAATTTAAACAATTGGATGTTTATAAGTATCCTTAAATTAGTTTTGAGAAGTGAATTTCTTTTTTTATGAATGATGTATGTAATATTTATGCTTTTCTTAATCATTGTTTTGGCGTCAGACGCCACATCATGAAAAACAAACTTTAGGACATAGTAACTGAAAGTTTAAATACGTGGTAAGAAAAAAAATTAATCTAATACTGTCAGGCAAAGAAGAATTCCCATTTTAAGCTGATTTAGGAATTGTGACTAATATTTTCATTAATCTTGATGGTAAAATTTTATTGCCAAAGCATATTTTTCAAGTTTTACTATTAAGACTGACTTAGATAGTGGTTATCATTCTTGATTCAGCTAAGAGTGACGATGTTCTCACACTTTTCAATTTATTTTATTTTTATTACTATGGGCTATGGTTCGTTCCTTACTAGGTGACTTACTAGGTGAGAAAGTGTACAGACATTTTCAGGGGGATTTTTATTGGTTGGTTGGGAGGATTTGAGGGGAGGGAGCTACGTGGAAGGATATTTTTTCGGAGGAATTTGTCATGGGGGAAGAGAAATTACATGAAGAGAGTACAAGATTTTCTAGCATTATTTAAAAAAAAATGAAAAAATAAATATGAAAAACTTGTTTAGAGACATAGTCCCGATTTGAACACATCTACTCAAGCTATAATCATCGACTGGGCTGTACCTTAATGCCAGGCGATAATTTTGACGTTGTACTTGTGATTCCTCGGCACATGGACCATTATGCGTTGCATGTTCAAGAGTCGGTAAACCTGACAATCTATTTATATGCACAGACGATGGGACAGCAAAGAATGTTGTATATTCGCAAGTTTTACGTAGTTAAAAACATATATATATATATATATCTATATATATAAAAATAAGTTGTCTGTCTGTCTGTCTGTGGATCAGGTGACGTCATGTTTCTGTGTTGACTGACGTCATGAAACTAATTGTCGTCATTTTTGCTTTGACGGTGACGTCATTCAAGATATTTAAGACATTTGTTCACGGAAAAATGTTTAATTGTAAAATGAGGGGACGCCGGGGGCACAGGCGGGATATATAAATGACGACCGGGACACAGGGATTGTTCGAATAGAAATTACAGACCGGGACACCGGGACACAAATGACGACCGGGACACCGGGACACAGGGAATATAAATGACGACCGGGACACTCAAAGAGAAATTACAAACTGGGACACCGGCACACAAATGACGACCGGGACACAGGGAATGTAAATGACGACCGGGACACAGGGACACATCATTAGAATAATGAGGTATAGATCTGAATACGGATTGTTTTTCCCATGGACAATTATATGTTGCATGTTCAAGAGTCAGTAAACCTGACAATCTATTTATATGCACAGACAATGGGACAGCGAAGAATGTTGTATATTAGCATGTTTTACGTAGTTAAAAACATATATTTATATCTATCTCTATTCACAGGTGGGACACAGGGACACAACTACAATGGCGCGTAACTAATATGGCGCGTAACGACTTACGCGCGGGGGGGGGCTTGGGGGGGCGCGAAGCGCCACCCCAACAGCTAGTATATATATAAAAATAAGTTGTCTGTCTGTGTGTCTGTCTGTGGATCAGGTGACGTCATGTTTCTGTGTTGACTGACGTCATGAAATTAGTTGTCGTCATTTTTGCTTTGACGGTGACGTCATTCAAGATATTTAAGACATATGTTCACGTAAAAATCTATTAATGTTTAAGTTTACAATGACTGATGAACTTACCATGGCAAAAGCCGATGAAGATGCTCAAAGAGTCTATGCCAAAAAACTTGCTGCTGATAGAGAAAGTCAGAAAAGAAAGCGTGCCGAGGAACTACCAGAGCAACGCGAAAGCAGACTTGCTGCTAAAAGAGAAAGTGAAAAAAGAAGGCGTGCCGAGAAATCAAAAGAACAGCAAGGAAACAGGCTTGAGGCTGATAGAGAAAGAAAGAACAGAAAGCGTGCCGAGGAATCAAAAGAACAGCAAGGAAACAGGCTTGAGGCTGATAGAGAAAGAAAGAACAGAAAGCGTGCCGAGGAACTACCAGAGCAACGCGGAAGCAGACTTGCTGCTAAAAGAGAAAGTGAAAAAAGAAGGCGTGCCGAGGAGTTACAAGAACAGCAAGAAATCAGGCTTGCTGCTGATAGAGAAAGTAAGAAAAGAAAGCGTGCCGAGGATTCAGAGCAACCTGAAAGTTATCGCCTGGCATTCAGGTACAACCCAGTCGATGATTATAGCTTGAGTAGATGTGTTCAAATCGGGACAATGTCTAAAATTTGTCCCTATTGCAAGGCCTTGAAATTCAATGGTGAAACAATGGGAATGTGTTGCGCCTCAGGAAAAGTTAAACTTTCTCTATTGGCTGCACCACCAGAGCCAATGAAGACTTTCCTTACTGGAACTAAGTCAGAATCTAAGCGTTTTTTGTCAAAAATCAGAAAATACAACTCATGTTTCCAAATGACGTCGTTTGGAGCCCAAATTCGAAAATCCAGATCAATTTATGTCTACTTTCAAAGTAAAAGGGCAAATTTATCATAGAGCAGGGTCCCTTCTACCATTCTCAGGCGAGAATCATAATTTTTTACAATTGTACTTCATCAGTGATAGAAATTCTGAATTGAATGCACGTTGCGAAATTTCTCCCAACGTTGAAAGGACAATCGTTTCCCAATTGCAACATCTTTTCCACGAAAATAATAATTTAGTGCGTCTGTTCAAAACAGCCATCGATTTGATGCCTACTGATACGCATAAAATTGTTATTTCCGCTGACAAAACGCCTCCTGGCCAACATGTGCGTAGATACAATGCTCCAACTATCGACGAAGTGGCAATCGTTATGGTCGGTGATCAGTTTTTACCTCGAGATATTATTCTTCATAAGCGAAACGCTCAGTTGTTAAGAATTGCTGAAACTCATCGATGCTACGATGCCCTACAATATCCTATCATTTTTTGGGATAGAGCCGACGGCTATCACTTTAATATTAAATTGATGAATCCAGCCACTAACAAAGAAATGAATAAGAAATGCAGTGCAATGCATTATTATTCCTATAGACTAATGATTCGGCAGGATGAAGAAAATTATATTTTAAAATGCCGTGAATTGTTTCACCAATTCGTCATTAATATGTATGCTAAAATTGAATCAGAACGTTTGCTATATATCCGCCTGAATCAGACCATGCTCCACTCGGAACAATACATTCATTTGTGAGATGCAGTTATAAATGACGGTAATACCGCAAACGTTGGAAGATTAACAATTTTACCTTCGTCATATGCTGGCAGTCCCCGTCATATGCATGAATATGCTCAAGATGCTATTGCGTATGTTCGTCTCTATGGTCGTCCAGATTTATTTATTACATTTACATGTAATCAATCTTGGGTCGAGATACTGCAGCTTTTACTTCAAGGACAATCGGCGGCTCAAAGGCATGACATTACGGCCCGTGTCTTCCGGCAAAAGTTGAAATCACTGATAAACTACATTGTAAAACTTGAAGTGTTTGGGTCAGTGCGATGCTGGATGTACTCAGTGGAATGGCAAAAACGAGGTTTGCCACACGCACATATACTAATCTGGCTACATAAAAAATTACTTCGAACGAAATTGATGATGTGATTTCCGCTGAATTACCTGATAAAAATGTCGATAAGGGGTTACATGATATTATTTTAAAAAATATGATACATGGACCTTGCGGTGCACTGAACGAAAATTCACCATGCATGGCCAAAGGAAGGTGCACAAAGCAATATCCTCGACTTTTAGTATCAAACACAATTACTGGCAATGATGGTTACCCTCAATATAGAAGAAGATCTACTGAAGATGGCGGTAAAACAGCAATAATAAAGAAGCGTAACGGTACCACCATCGAAGTAGATAACCAGTGGGTTGTTCCATATTCCCCATTATTATCAAAAACATTTAATGCACACATAAACGTTGAATACTGTAACTCCGTAAAGGCAATCAAATACATATGTAAATACGTCAACAAAGGCAGTGACATGGCAGTTTTTGGCTTGCAGCCCGAAATCAAAGATATCGACGAAATCGTACAATATCAGGCTGGAAGATACATAAGCAGTAATGAAGCTGTTTGGCGAATTCTTTCATTTCCGATACATGAACGTAGTCCAGCTGTTGTTCACTTGGCGGTACATTTACAGAATAGTCAACGTGTTTATTTCTCGGAAACCAACGTGCAACAAAGAGCCCTGAATCCACCGGATACAAAGTTAACTGCTTTCTTTTCGCTTTGCAAAAATGATTCTTTTGCAAAAAAACTGCTGTATACTGAAGTGCCTTCGTATTACACGTGGAATACTAAAAATAAAGTATTTGAACGTCGAAAACAGGGTAAGTCAGTCGACGGCCAACCTACCATCTTCAAAGATACCACGATAGGAAGACTCTACACCGTTCACCCCAATCAACATGAATGCTTCTTTCTACGCCTGCTTTTGGTGAATGTACCCGGTCCGACATCCTTTGAGTATTTGAGGACTGTAAATGGTACTATACATGACACTTACCGTAGTGCATGCCAAGCTCTGAATTTATTGGACAATGACCAACACTGGGATAACTGCATCAATGACGCGTGCGAAACGTCAACCCCAAGTCAAATTCGTGCATTGTTTGGCATCATTTTAACAACTTGCTCTCCATCAGCTCCTACAGAGTTATGGGAAAAATATAAGTCAAAAATGTCCGAAGATATACTCCATCGAAAACAGTTAGAGACGTCAGATATGACTTTTGATTTTACATCAGAAATTTATAACTACACTTTAGTTGTTATAGAAGATTTGTGCGTACGTTTGGCAAACAAACCTCTTCAGGATTTGGGAATGCCTTCACCTAACCGTATCGCTGCTGTTTCGACATGTGTAGAATTGGATCGTGAACAAAGTTACAGTACGAGTGATCTATTGTCGTATGTACAAAATAACATTTCCAAGTTGACGTCGGAACAAAAAGACATTTATGATACGATAATGCATTGTGTCGATAACAACGTTGGAGAAATTTTCTTTTTGGATGCGCCAGGAGGTACTGGTAAAACGTTTGTGATAAAACTGATTCTGGCATCAATTCGATCAAAAAATGATATAGCGTTGGCAATTGCGTCGTCCGGAATAGCCGCAACATTGCTGCCTGGTGGAAAAACTGCTCATTCCGCTTTGAAATTGCCTCTGAACTTGCATTCTACAGAAACTCCCACGTGCAATATTTCCAAATCATCTGGGATGGGTAAAGTATTGCAGCAATGCAAACTTATTATTTGGGATGAGTGCACAATGGCACACAAAAAATCGCTCGAGGCTCTGGATCAATGCTTGAAAGATTTGCGAGGGAAGTCGAAACCCTTTGGCAGCACATTAATATTGCTTGCGGGAGATTTCAGGCAAACATTACCTATAATACCTAGATCAACTCCTGCAGACGAAATGAATGCCTGAAAAATTCTAATTTATGGGCACACGTAAAAACATTAAAATTAACTACAAATATGCGTGTCCGATTGCAAAACGATGACTCTGGTCAAACATTTTCAGATCAATTGCTGGCAATGGGAAACGGGAAGCTCCCAGTAGACTCAATTTCAGGACGTATACAACTACCTGCTGATTTCTGTAATTTAGTGACGTCCAAAAATGAATTGATTGAAAAAGTATTTCCGAATATTCTAAAAAATTATAAACATAATAAATGGCTAAGTGAAAGAGCGATTCTCGCACCCAAAAATATAGACGTCCACGAAATCAACAATATTGTTTTGACCAAGATTCGAGACCAGGCAGTCCTTTACAAGTCAGTCGACACAGTTTTGGAACCAAATGAAGCGGTTAATTATCCATCTGAATTTTTAAATTCCATAGATCTTTCAGGGTTTCCACCACACGTGCTACAACTAAAAATAGGCGTACCAATAATACTTTTAAGAAATATAAACCCACCAAAGCTTTGCAATGGCACTCGACTTGCCGTAAAAAAAAACAATGGAAAACCAAATAGAGGCCACAACCTTGACAGGGCCTTTTGAGGGTGTGGCTGTTCTTATTCCTCGCATTCCCATGATTCCAACGGATCTGCCTTTTCAATTTAAAAGATTGCAATTCCCAATTCGATTAGCATTTGCAATCATCATTAAAAAAGCTCAAGGTCAATCATTAGAAAAATGTGGTATAGATCTTAATACTGATTGTTTTTCACATGGACAATTGTACGTTGCATGTTCGAGGGTCGGTAAACCTGACAATCTATTTATATGCAGCGACAATTGGACAGCGAAGAATGTTGTATATTCGCAAGTTTTACGCAGTTAATTTGTATTTTGGAACCAAATGAAGCGGTTAATTATCCATCTGAATTTTTAAATTCCATAGATCCTTCAGGGTTTCCACCACACGTGCTACAACTAAAAAAAGGCGTACCAATAATACTTTTAAGAAATATCAACCCACCAAAGCTTTGCAATGGCACGCGACTTGCCGTAAAAAAAAAACAATGGAAAACCTAATAGAGGCCACAATCTTGACAGGGCCTTATGAGGGCGAGGCTGTTCTTATTCCTCGCATTCCCATGATTCCAACGGATCTGCTTTTTCAATTTAAAAGATTGCAATTCCCAATTCGATTAGCATTTGCAACCACCATCAACAAAGCTCAAGGGCAATCACTAGAAAAATGCGGTATAGATCTTAATACAGATTGCTTTACCAATGTACAATTGTATGTTGCATCTTTGAGGGTCGGTAAACCTGACAATCTATTTATGCGCACAGACAATGGGACAGCGAAGACTGTTGTATATTCACAAGTTTTACGTAGTTAATTTGTATTGTATCTATCTATCTATCTATCTATATACAAACGAGATGTGTGTATGCATGTTTGTTTGTTTGTAAAAAGAGCGTTTGCATATGACGTCATTATTAGTACATCCGGCTTTGTATATGGACAGACAATGGGAAAGCCAAGAATGTTGTATATTCGCAATTTTTACGTAGTTTGAAACACATATATAAATCTATCTATATTCACAGGTGGGACACAGGGACACAACTACAATGGCGCGTAACTAATATTGCGCGTAACGACTTACGCGCGCGGGGGGACTTGGGGGGGTGCGAAGCGCCCCACCAACTAGGTGTTGGTGGGCTAGTATATACAGCTAGTATATATATATATATATATGCTGTTCTTTTGATTCCTCGGCACGCTTTCTTTTCTGACTTTCTCTATCAGCAGCAAGTTTTTTGGCATAGACTCTTTGAGCATCTTCATCGGATATATATATATATATATATATATATATATATATATATATATATATATATATATATATATATATATATATATATATGTTTTTAACTACGTAAAACTTGCGAATATACAACATTCTTTGCTGTCCCATCGTCTGTGCATATAAATAGATTGTCAGGTTTACCGACTCTTGAACATGCAACGCATAATGGTCCATGGGAAAACAATCCGTATTCAGATCCATACCTCATGATTCTATTGATTGCCCTTGAGCTTTGTTGATGGTGATTGCTAATCGACCATTTCCTTTGTTGCCGTAGTCATTTATATATCCCCCTGTGCCCCCCGGCGTCCCCGTTGTAGTTGTGTCCCTGTGTCCGGGTCGTCATTTATATTCCCTGTGTCCCCGTCGTCATTTGTGTCCCGGTGTCCCAGTCTGTGATTTCTATTTGAGTGTCCCGGGCGTCATTTATATTCGTCAGGATATTGTAGGGCATCGTAGCATCGATGAGTTTAAGCAATTCTTGTCAACTGATTGTTTCGCCTATAAAGAATATTAACTCGAGGTAAGAACTGATCACCGACCACAACGATTGCCACTTCGTTGATAGTTGCGTATCAGGAGGCATCAATTCGATTGCTGTTTTTAAGCAGAAGCACTAAATTATTATTTTTGTGGAAAAGATGATATATATAAATATATATATATATTTTCTTTTTAGTTTTTTTGTAGTTTTTACCTTTTTTAGTTTTTTTTCTTCTTTTGTATTAATGCTAAAGCCAAGGTTCAAACCTGGAGCCTCTCGGACCTAGAACCTGAAACATAACGCTTTACCAACTCAGCTACTTCGGCGTGAATACATTCGTTTTGAGCAGCTTCCTCGGGTGTTGCCATTGTTGTCCTGGTCGTCATTTATATTGCCTGTGTCCCGGTCGTCATTTGTGTCCCGATATCCCACTCTGTAATTTCTCCTTGAGTGTCCCGGTCGTTATTTATATTCCCTCTGTCCCGGTCGTCATTCGTGTCCCGGTCTGTAATTTCTCTTTGAGTGTTTTTTCTTTTTAGTATTTTTTAGTTTTTTACATTTTTTCTTTTTTCAGTTTTCTTTTTCTTCTTTATTTTTCAGCTTCACTATGAAATACATATCGCCGAACCTTTGTTTTTTTAACTAAAATCTGGTAGGCATTGATGACCTTATCCAAGTCAAGATCCCAAACCCAATCATCATCGCTATCATTTTCAGTTTTGATATGTTTTGACTCTCGCTGTCCAGGTGGATCTTCATCTAACTGCGTGGTTTTGCGTTCTTTAGCCTCAAGCCTGTTTTCTTGCTGTTCTTTTGATTCCTCGGCACGCTTTCTTTTCTGACTTTCTCTATCAGCAGCAAGTTTTTTGGCATAGACTCTTTGAGCATCTTCATCGGCTTTTGTAATTGTAAGTTCATCAGTCATTTTAAACTTAAACATTAATAGATTTCTACGTGAACATATATGTCTTAAATATCTTTAATGACGTCACCGTCATAGAAGAAATGACGACAACTAACTTCATGACGCCAGTCGATACAGAAACATGACGTCACCTGATCCACAGACAGACAACTTATTTTTATATATATAGATAGATATAATTCTGAAATTGTCAGGTAATTTTCTATTTTGAAATAAAAACTAAAAAGTATTGCTCAGACAACATAAATATTTTTGATATTTACATAATAGCTTTAGTGGTTCTGGACTGAAAACTAAATATGCTAATCAAATTGGGAATTGCAATCTTTTAGGTTGAAAAGGCAGATCCATTGGAATCATGAGAATGCGTGGAATAAGAAAAGCCTCACCCTCAAAAGGCCCTGTCAAGATTGTTGCCTCTATTACGTTATAACAGACATAACACGTCATTTGTGTCCCGGTGTCCCGGTCTGTAGTTTCGTTAGTCGACAAACATGACGTCAGACGACAAACAACTTCATGACGACATACAGCTCAATCCTTATAATGACGTCAGTCGACAAACATGACGTCAGTCGACACACAAACATGACGTCAGTCGACAGACAGACAAACAACTTATTTATATATATATATATATTATATATATATATATATATATATATATATATATATATATATATATATATATATATATATATATATATATATACTAGCTGTTGGGGTGGCGCTTCGCGCCACCCCAACACCTAGTTGGTGGGGCGCTTCGCGCCCCCCAAGCCCCCCCGCGCGCGTAAGTCGTTACGCGCCATAATAGTTACGCGCCATTGTAGTTGTGTCCCTATGTCCCACCTGTGAATATAGATATATATATATATATATATATATATATATATATATATATATATATATATATATATATATATATATATATATATATATATATATATAT
Source organism: Artemia franciscana (assembly GCF_032884065.1). Lineage (NCBI taxonomy): Eukaryota > Metazoa > Arthropoda > Branchiopoda > Anostraca > Artemiidae > Artemia > Artemia franciscana. The sequence goes on from NC_088876.1 coordinate 47,388, forward strand.
ATATATATATATATATATATATATATATATATATATATATATATATATATATATATATATATATATATATATATATATATATATATATATATATATATATATGGTTTTAACTACGTAAAACTTGCGAATATACAACATTCTTTGCTGTCCCATTGTCTTTGCATATAAATAGATTGTCAGGTTTACCGACTCTTGAACATGCAACATATAATGGTCCATGGGAAAACAATCTGTATTCAGATCTATACCTCATGATTCTAATGATTGCCCTTGAGCTTTGTTGATGGTGATTGCTAATCGACCATTCCCTGTCCCGGTGTCCCGGTCGTCATTTATATCCCCCTGTTTCCCCCGGTGTCCCCGTTGTAGTTGTGTCCCTGTGTCCCGGTCGTCATTTATATTCCCTGTGTCCCGGTCGTCATTTGTATCCCGGTGTCCCGGTCTGTATATACATTCGTTTTTTAGTTTTGTTTTTCTCCTTTATTTTTTTCCTTTTTTTTTCTTTTTTAGTTTATTTAGATTTTTAGATTTTTTAGTTTTTTTATTAGTTTTTAGTTTTTTTTTCTTTTTAGTTTTTTTGTAGTTTTTACCTTCTTTTTAGTTTTGTTAGTTTTTTTTTACTTATGTCCTGGTCGTCATTTATACTCCCTGTGTCCCGGTGCTTTGTTGATTGCTAATCGAACATTCCTTTTGTCCTGGTCGCTTTCTCTTTGAGTGTCGTCATTTATTTTTTTCTTTTTTAGTTCTTTTAGTTTTTACCTTTTTTAGTTTTTTTTAGTTTTTTAGATGAAAATTTTTTTTAGTTTTTTCCTTTTTTTCTTTTTAGTTTTTTATTGGTTTTTACCTTTATTTTAGCTTATTTTTCAGTTTTTTCCTTTTTTTTAGTTTTTTTTTATTTTTTATTTTTTTTAGTTTTTTACCTTTTTTTAGTTTTTTTATTTTTTTAGTTTTTTAGCTTTTTTACTTTTTTTATTAGTTTTTAGTTTTTTTTGTAGTTTTTGCCTTTTTTTAGTTTTTTCAGTTTTTTTTTTAGTTTTTTATTGGTTTTTACCTTTATTTTAGCTTATTTTTCAGTTTTTTCCTTTTTTTTAGTTTTTTTAGTTTTTAGTTTTTTTAGTTTTTTACCTTTTTTTAGTTTTTTTTAGTTTTTTTAGTTTTTTAGCTTTTTTATTTTTTTTATTAGTTTTTAGTTTTTTTTTGTAGTTTTTGCCTTTTTTTAGTTTTTTTAGTTTTTTAGCTTTTTTATTAGTTTTTAGTTTTTTTTGTAGTTTTTCCCTTTTTTTAGTTTTTTTCTTTTTAGTTTTTTTGTAGTTTTTACCTTCTTTTTAGTTTTGTTAGTTTTTTTTTTTACTTATGTCCTGGTCGTCATTTATTCTCCCTGTGTCCCGGTGCTTTGTTGATTGCTAATCGAACATTCCTTTTGTCCTGGTCGCTTTCTCTTTGAGTGTCGTCATTTATTTTTTTCTTTTTTAGTTCTTTTAGTTTTTACCTTTTTTAGTTTTTTTAGTTTTTTAGATGAAAATTTTTTTTAGTTTTTTCCTTTTTTTCTTTTTAGTTTTTTATTGGTTTTTACCTTTATTTTAGCTTATTTTTCAGTTTTTTCCTTTTTTTTAGTTTTTTTTTATTTTTTATTTTTTTTAGTTTTTTACCTTTTTTTAGTTTTTTAGTTTTTTTTTAGTTTTTTAGCTTTTTTACTTTTTTTATTAGTTTTTAGTTTTTTTTGTAGTTTTTGCCTTTTTTTTTAGTTTTTTCAGTTTTTTTTTAGTTTTTTATTGGTTTTTACCTTTATTTTAGCTTATTTTTCAGTTTTTTCCTTTTTTTAGTTTTTTTTAGTTTTTAGTTTTTTTAGTTTTTTACCTTTTTTTAGTTTTTTTAGTTTTTTAGCTTTTTTATTTTCTTTATTAGTTTTTAGTTTTTTTTGTAGTTTTTGCCTTTTTTTAGTTTTTTTAGTTTTTTAACTTTTTTATTAGTTTTTAGTTTTTTGTAGTTTTTGCCTTTTTTTAGTTTTTT
>NC_088876.1:49497-133096 GCF_032884065.1 Artemia franciscana
GATGATATATAAATATATATATATATTTTCTTTTTAGTTTTTTTGTAGTTTTTACCTTTTTAGTTTTTTTTCTTCTTTTGTATTAATGCTAAAGCCAAGGTTCAAACCTGGAGCCTCTCGGACCTAGAACCTGAAACATAACGCTTTACCAACTCAGCTACTTCGGCGTGAATACATTCGTTTTGAGCAGCTTCCTGCGGTGTTGCCATTGTTGTCCTGGTCGTCATTTATATTGCCTGTGTCCCGGTCGTCATTTGTGTCCCGATATCCCACTCTGTAATTTCTCCTTGAGTGTCCCGGTCGTTATTTATATTCCCTCTGTCCCGGTCGTCATTCGTGTCCCGGTCTGTAATTTCTCTTTGAGTGTTTTTTCTTTTTAGTATTTTTTAGTTTTTTACATTTTTTCTTTTTTCAGTTTTCTTTTTCTTCTTTATTTTTCAGCTTCACTATGAAATACATATCGCCGAACCTTTGTTTTTTTAACTAAAATCTGGTAGGCATTGATGACCTTATCCAAGTCAAGATCCCAAACCCAATCATCATCGCTATCATTTTCAGTTTTGATATGTTTTGACTCTCGCTGTCCAGGTGGATCTTCATCTAACTGCGTGGTTTTGCGTTCTTTAGCCTCAAGCCTGTTTTCTTGCTGTTCTTTTGATTCCTCGGCACGCTTTCTTTTCTGACTTTCTCTATCAGCAGCAAGTTTTTTGGCATAGACTCTTTGAGCATCTTCATCGGCTTTTGTAATTGTAAGTTCATCAGTCATTTTAAACTTAAACATTAATAGATTTCTACGTGAACATATATGTCTTAAATATCTTTAATGACGTCACCGTCATAGAAGAAATGACGACAACTAACTTCATGACGCCAGTCGATACAGAAACATGACGTCACCTGATCCACAGACAGACAACTTATTTTTATATATATAGATAGATATAATTCTGAAATTGTCAGGTAATTTTCTATTTTGAAATAAAAACTAAAAAGTATTGCTCAGACAACATAAATATTTTTGATATTTACATAATAGCTTTAGTGGTTCTGGACTGAAAACTAAATATGCTAATCAAATTGGGAATTGCAATCTTTTAGGTTGAAAAGGCAGATCCATTGGAATCATGAGAATGCGTGGAATAAGAAAAGCCTCACCCTCAAAAGGCCCTGTCAAGATTGTTGCCTCTATTACGTTATAACAGACATAACACGTCATTTGTGTCCCGGTGTCCCGGTCTGTAGTTTCGTTAGTCGACAAACATGACGTCAGACGACAAACAACTTCATGACGACATACAGCTCAATCCTTATAATGACGTCAGTCGACAAACATGACGTCAGTCGACACACAAACATGACGTCAGTCGACAGACAGACAAACAACTTATTTATATATATATATATATATATATATATATATATATATATATATATATATATATATATATATATATATATATATATATATACTAGCTGTTGGGGTGGCGCTTCGCGCCACCCCAACACCTAGTTGGTGGGGGCGCTTCGCGCCCCCCAAGCCCCCCCGCGCGCGTAAGTCGTTACGCGCCATAATAGTTACGCGCCATTGTAGTTGTGTCCCTATGTCCCACCTGTGAATATAGATATATATATATATATATATATATATATATATATATATATATATATATATATATATATATATATATATATATATATATATATATATATATATATATATATATATATATATATATATATATATATATATATATATATATATATATATATATATATATATATATATATATATGGTTTTAACTACGTAAAACTTGCGAATATACAACATTCTTTGCTGTCCCATTGTCTTTGCATATAAATAGATTGTCAGGTTTACCGACTCTTGAACATGCAACATATAATGGTCCATGGGAAAACAATCTGTATTCAGATCTATACCTCATGATTCTAATGATTGCCCTTGAGCTTTGTTGATGGTGATTGCTAATCGACCATTCCCTGTCCCGGTGTCCCGGTCGTCATTTATATCCCCCTGTTTCCCCCGGTGTCCCCGTTGTAGTTGTGTCCCTGTGTCCCGGTCGTCATTTATATTCCCTGTGTCCCGGTCGTCATTTGTATCCCGGTGTCCCGGTCTGTATATACATTCGTTTTTTAGTTTTGTTTTTCTCCTTTATTTTTTCCTTTTTTTTTCTTTTTTAGTTTATTTAGATTTTTAGATTTTTTAGTTTTTTTATTAGTTTTTAGTTTTTTTTTCTTTTTAGTTTTTTTGTAGTTTTTACCTTCTTTTAGTTTTGTTAGTTTTTTTTTACTTATGTCCTGGTCGTCATTTATACTCCCTGTGTCCCGGTGCTTTGTTGATTGCTAATCGAACATTCCTTTTGTCCTGGTCGCTTTCTCTTTGAGTGTCGTCATTTATTTTTTTCTTTTTTAGTTCTTTTAGTTTTTACCTTTTTTAGTTTTTTTTAGTTTTTTAGATGAAAATTTTTTTTAGTTTTTTCCTTTTTTTCTTTTTAGTTTTTTATTGGTTTTTACCTTTATTTTAGCTTATTTTTCAGTTTTTTCCTTTTTTTTAGTTTTTTTTTATTTTTTATTTGTTTTAGTTTTTTACCTTTTTTTAGTTTTTTTATTTTTTTAGTTTTTTAGCTTTTTTACTTTTTTTATTAGTTTTTAGTTTTTTTTGTAGTTTTTGCCTTTTTTAGTTTTTTCAGTTTTTTTTTTAGTTTTTTATTGGTTTTTACCTTTATTTTAGCTTATTTTTCAGTTTTTTCCTGTTTTTTTAGTTGTTTTTAGTTTTTAGTTTTTTTAGTTTTTTACCTTTTTTTAGTTTTTTTTAGTTTTTTAGTTTTTTAGCTTTTTTATTTTTTTTATTAGTTTGTAGTTTTTTTGTTGTAGTTTTTGCCTTTTTTTTAGTTTTTTTAGTTTTTTTAGCTTTTTTATTAGTTTTTAGTTTTTTTTGTAGTTTTTCCCTTTTTTTAGTTTTTTTCTTTTTAGTTTTTTTGTAGTTTTTACCTTCTTTTTAGTTTTGTTAGTTGTTTTTTTTACTTATGTCCTGGTCGTCATTTATTCTCCCTGTGTCCCGGTGCTTTGTTGATTGCTAATCGAACATTCCTTTTGTCCTGGTCGCTTTCTCTTTGAGTGTCGTCATTTATTTTTTTCTTTTTTAGTTCTTTTAGTTTTTACCTTTTTTAGTTTTTTTAGTTTTTTAGATGAAAATTTTTTTTAGTTTTTTTCCTTTTTTTCTTTTTAGTTTTTTATTGGTTTTTACCTTTATTTTAGCTTATTTTTCAGTTTTTTCCTTTTTTTTAGTTTTTTTTTATTTTTTATTTTTTTTAGTTTTTTACCTTTTTTTAGTTTTTTAGTTTTTTTTTAGTTTTTTAGCTTTTTTACTTTTTTTATTAGTTTTTAGTTTTTTTTGTAGTTTTTGCCTTTTTTTTTAGTTTTTTCAGTTTTTTTTTTAGTTTTTTATTGGTTTTTACCTTTATTTTAGCTTATTTTTCAGTTTTTTCCTTTTTTTAGTTTTTTTTAGTTTTTAGTTTTTTTAGTTTTTTACCTTTTTTTAGTTTTTTTAGTTTTTTAGCTTTTTTATTTTCTTTATTAGTTTTTAGTTTTTTTTGTAGTTTTTGCCTTTTTTTAGTTTTTTTAGTTTTTTAACTTTTTTATTAGTTTTTAGTTTTTTGTAGTTTTTGCCTTTTTTTAGTTTTTTCAGTTTTGACGTCACCTGATCCAGTTTTTTCAGGTGACGTCACCTGATCCACGATCCACAGATCCACAGACAACTTATTTTTATATATATAGATATATATATATATGTATATATTCAGAGGTGGGACACAGGGACACAACTACAATGGCGCATAACTAATACGGTGCGTAACGACTTACGCGCGCGGGGCGCTGGGGGGCACGAAACGCCCCCACCCACTTGCCAGCATATGAGGTCTGAAAAATAAAGAATAAAAAGAAAACTAAAAAAAAGAAAAAAATTGAGAAGATAAAAAACTAAGACTAAAAAGAAAAAAAAGACAAAAATAATAAAAGTTAAAAAACAATAAAAAAGAAAAAGTAAAAAAAAACTAAGAAAAACCTAAGAAGAAAAAACTTGAAAAATTAAGAAAATTGGGAAAAAGGTAAAAAACTAAAAAACAAACTAAGAAAAACTTAAAAAGCTACAAAACTAAAAAAAAGAAGAAAAATATTAAAGCATGTTTATTTTTTTGTATATTTGAGGGTTTCCATGTGACATCTGAAAAATGAAGAAGGAAATAAAAACAAAAAACAAAAAGAAGGTAAAAACTAAAAAAACTAAAAAGAAAAAAAACTAAAAAGCTAAAAAACTAATTAAACTATAAAAGAAAAAAATAAAAAAAACTAAAAAAGAAAAACTTAAAAAATAGCTACAAAACTAAAAATAGAAAACACCAAAAAAGTAATAAAAAATTAAAGTATCTTTGTTTTTTTGTATGTTGGAGGGTTTACATATGACGTCTGAAAAATAAAGAAGAAAATAAAAACAAAAAAATAAAAAAAGGTAAAAAACTAAAAAAATAAAAGAAAAAAACTAAAAAACTAAAAAATCTAAAAAATAAAAATAAGAAAAAAACTAAAAAAGAAAAAAAGAAGCAAAGAAAAAACTAAAAAATAAAAAAAAACCTAAGATTTTAAATAAAAAAATAAAAAGGTAAAAAACTAAAAAGAAAAAAAGCTAAAAAAAAATCAAAAGCTACAAAACTAAAAAAAAGAAAAACTAAACAAGAAAAAATTAAAAAAAGGAAAAAAACTAAAAACAGAAAAAGGAAAAAAGAAAAAACAAAAAAAGAACAACTAAAAAAAGAAAAAAAACAAAAAAGGAAAAAACTAAAAAAGAAAAAAAACTAAAAAAAGGAAGAAAAACCAAAAAGAAAACAAATTAATAAAAAGAAACCAAAACAAGAGCTAAGAGCTCATATGGTCCTTGTGACGAGGCAAGAAGAACTAAGAGCCAAGAGATCATATGGTATGAGGTCTAACAAAATTCTATGAATCAATAAATTGATTTAAAAGGAATATAAGAGGCTTAATGCCGTTAGTCTTAGCACTCATTTTCTAGTATAGGACGATCGTTTCGACAGAAGTTCACGAAGAATTCGGCATTTCATTGAGAATGACACATGATTGCCTTGACAGTTCGCACATTTTGGTGTAGCCTGGCACGGAGAATCAGGCAAGGATTCATGTTGCCCTGCGCAACGGGAGCAGTGTTTTTCTTTATCACAATTTGATTTTAAGTGATTTGGTGATTGGCAATTATAACAGCATTTGAGTGGGCGTTGGTATTCGTAAACTCGATGTATCTCATACCGAATCTTTGTACCAAGTCGAAGTGCATTAGCGAGCGCAACAGCGTTTTCAAAAAACACTCTAACAGCCAAAGAATTGCCTATTCGTTTCGCATGAGTAATATTGTTGCAATCAATTAACATTCCCTCATCAAAATTGGTCGGTATACCTTTAATGATTCCAATATATTTCTTTTCTTTTACTTTGACGTTACAATCTCTCATTACAGTTGGAACGGCATTTTTTTTTATGTCAATACATATTTTTATATATTATTAGATATATTTTGATATATATTTTTAGAAATATCAATGAAATCCTTACAATTTAAGACCAAAATATCATCTAAATATTTTTTATTATTTGACAAAACATGTTTTAAATTATTTGGATTACTTTTATCCATCATATATTTATATTCTAGTTGACATAAAAACAAGTCAGATATAAATGGGCTGGCATTCCCCCCCATGGGAATTCCCACAATTTGCTTGTACAAATCACCACCAAATCTTATATAAGTATTGTATAAAACAAATTCTAATAACTCAAAAATCATATCCAAGCTGTAACATCTCAAGTTAACTGTAGTATTAAAGCAATTTGTCCATATAGCTTTTTTATTACAAGTGTCTATTTTTAAAAACCTTTTACTAGATAAGAGGAAAATATCTTGATAACAGTTTTTAAATTATCTAACACTACATTAAGTGATAAATTAGCATACATTGTCGCAAAATCGAAAGACTCAATTCCTTTAGCTGAAACCATTGTTTAAGAATCCATTTCAATTATGTTAATTACGTATCTAAGACTTCTGCTTATTTTTCCCACCAAGTTTCATTCCGGTCCCTCCAATCTAAGGGTTTTCCATGATTTTAGGTTCCCCACCCCAAGATACCCTCAATGTTACCAGATCCGGTCGGGATTTAAAATAAGAGCTTTGAGACATGTTATCCTTCTAAATATCAAATTTCATTAAGATCCGATCACCTTTTCGTAAGATAAAATTACCCCAATTTTCACGTTTTCTAAGAATTCCGATTTCCCCCTCCAACTCCCCCCAATGTCAAAGGATCTGGTAATAATTTGAAATTAGAGCTTCAAAGGACAAGGTCCTTCTAAATATCAAATTTCACTAAGATCTGGTCACCCTTTCGTAAGTTATAAGAAATACCTCAATTTTCGAAATTACCCCTCACCCCAACTCCACCAAAGAGAGCAGATCCAGTCTGGTTATGTCAGTCACGTATCTTATACAGGTTTTTATTCTTCCCATCCAGTTTCATCCTGATCTCACCGCTTTAAGTATTTTCTAAGATTTCCGGTCCCCCCCCCCAATGCCCCCCCCCCCCCAATTACGCTGGATCCGATTGAGATTTAAAATAAAAGATCTGAATTACAAAGTACTTCCAAATATGAAGTTTCATGAAAATCCGATCACTCCTTCGTAAATTAAAAATATGTCATTTTTTCTAATTTTTCTTAATTACCCCCCCCCCCCAATAGAGCAGATACGTTCTAATTATGTAAATTACGTATCTAAGACTTCTGCTTATTCTTCCCTAAAAGTTCCATCCCGATCCTTCCAATCGGAGCATTTTCCATGATTTTAGGAACCCCCACCCCAAATTCCCCTAATCAAACCAGATCCGGTCGGGATTTAAAATAAGAGCTTTGAGACACAATATCCTTCTAAATATCAAATTTCATTGAGATCCGATCACCCGTTTGTAAGTTAAAAATACCCCATTTTTTCTAATTTTTCAGAATTAACCCCCCCCCCCAACTACCCCAAAGAGAGCGGATCCGTTCCAGTTATGTCAATCATGTATCTAGGACTTGTGCTTATTTTACCCACCGAGTTTCATCCTGATCCCTCCACTCTAAGCGTTTTCTAAGTTTTAGGTTTCCCCCTCCCAACTCCCCTCTAATGTCACCAGATCTGGTTGGGATTTAATATAAGAGCTCTGATACACAATATCCTTCTAACTATCAAATTTCATTGAGATCCGATCACCCGTTCGTAAGTTAAAAATACCTAATTTTTTCTAACTTTTCAGAATTAACCCCCCCCCTCCAACTACCCCAAAGAGAGCGGATCCGTTCCGGTTAGTCAATCATGTATATAGGACTTATTGAATCTCATGACTCTAGGTGCTTATTTTTCCCAACAAGTTTCATCCTGATCCCTCCACTCTAACTGTTTTCCAAGATTTTAAGTTTCCCCTCCCATATCCCCCGCCCAATGTCACCAAATCTAGTTGGGATTTAAAATAATAACTCTGTAACACGGTATCCTTACAAAAAAAATTTCATTAAGATCTGATCAACCGTTCGTAACTTGCAAATACTTCAATTTTTCTATTTTTTCCAAATTAACGGGCCCCCCACTCCCCCCAGATGGTCAAATTGGAAAAATGACTATTTCTAATTTAATCTTGTCCGGTCCCTAATACGCCTGCCAAATTTCATCGTCCTAGCCTACCTGGAAGTGCCTAAAGTAGCAAAACCGGGACCGACAGAATTTGCGATTGCGATATGTCACTTGGCTAATACCAAGTGCCATAAAAAAGATAAAACTAAAAGATAAAAAAACTAAGAAAAGAAAAAGCTAAAAAAGAAACTTTATCTATATGCTAGCTGTTGGTGTGGCTCTTCGTGCCACACCAACAGCACCTGGTCGGACACCACACCACCTGGTTGGGATTTCAAATCCCGACCAGATCTTTTGACATTGGGGGGAATTGGAGGGGGAAACATCTGAAAACACTTGGAGTGGAGGAATCGGAATGAAGCTAGGTGGATAGAATAAGCAAATGTCCTTAATACCTGATTGACGGAACCGTACTGGATTCACTCTCTTTTGGGGAGTTGGGGGGAGGAGTTCAGTGATTTTGCGAGTTTGGTGCTTCTGGACGTGTTAGGACGATGAAAATTGGTAGACGTGTCAGGGAGCTCCAAAAATAGACTTGATAAAGTCGTTTTCCCAGATTCGACCATCTTGGGGCTAAAGGGAGAGGAAAAATTAGAAGAAAAATAGGTATTGATAACTTACGTGTGGTTGATCGGATCTTAATGAATTATGATATTTAGAAGGACATCTTGACTCAGAGCTCTTATTTTAAATCCTGACCTGCATTAAGCCTCTTATTTTCCTTTTAAATCAATCTATTGATTCATAGAATTTTGTTAGAGCTCATACTACATGATATCTTGGCTCTTAGCTCTTCTTTCCTCGTCACAAGTGCCGTATGATCTTTTTATTAATTTGTTTTCTTTTTTTGTTTTTTCTTCTGTTTTTTGTTTTTTTTTATCTTTTTAGTTTTTCTTTTTTTAGTTTTTCTCTTTTTTAGTTTTTCTTTTTTCTTTTTTCTTTTTTGTTTTTCATTTTTTCTGTTTTTGAGTTTTTTCCTATTTTTGAATTTTTTTATTTTTTAGTTTTTCTTTTTTTGTTTTGTAGCTTTATTAGTTTTTTTTAGCGTTTTTTTCTTTTTAGTTTTTGGTCTTTATTATTTTTTTTTTATTTTTTTCTTTTTAGTTTTTTTCTTTTTTCTTCTTTCTTTTATAGTTTTTTTCTTTTATTTTTTTAGCCTTTTTAGTTTTATTAATTTTTTTTTCTTTTGAGTTTTTTTTTAGTTGTGTTCCTTTTTTTCTTTATTAGTTTTCATCTTTTTCTTTTTTCAGACGTCATATGTACACCCCCAAACATAAAAAAAACGAGAACGCTTTATTTTTTTTCTTTTTTAGTTTTTTCTATTTTTTAGTTTTGTAGCTTTTTTTTCAGTTTTTCCTTTTTAATTTTTTCTTTTATTTTTTTCTTTTTTTCTTTTTTTCTGTTTTTTTAGTTTTTTAGCTTTTTTTCTTTTGTTTTTTAGTATACATTTTTTCGTTTTAAGTTTTCATTTTCTTCTTTAGTTTTCAGACGTAATATGCAAACCCCCCCCGTAATATCAAACATACAAAAATACAAATATGCTTTAATTTTTTTTCTATTTTTTCGTTTTGTACATTTTTTAGTTTTTCTTAGCTTTTTTTTCTTTTTAGTTTTTTACTTTTTTTCTTTTTTTCCTTTTTTTTAGTTTTTTTTTGTTTTTAGATTTTTGTTTTTCTTTTTTTTTTTTCTTTTTCAGTGTTTTTATTTTTTTTTATTTTTTAGCTTTTTTATTTATTTTCTTTTTTTAGTTTTCTTTTACTTCTTTATTTTTCAGACGTCATATGCTGACAAACAAACACACATACGTGGACAAACAACTTATTTTTATATATATTCTTTTTTAGTTTTTCGTTTTTTTTTAGTTTTTCTTTTTTTGTTTTTTGTTTTTATTTTGTATGTTTTTTAGTTTTTTCTTTTTTTTTAATTTTTTTTTTTTAGTTTTTACTTTTTTTATTTTTCTGTTTTTATTTTTTTTAGTTTTTCTTTCTTTCTTTCTTTACTGTTTTTTTACTTTTTTTCTTTTCTTTTTTCCTTTTTTTATTGTAAATAGTGTAACAGACGAACAGTACATTTTTAGATAGATAGATAGAAGATAGATAGTGTTGCAATATTGAGAGTAATTGAAATAATAAATACCAATTCTGAATCGGTTATAAATGACTATTCTCTCACTAAACCGATTATTAGGATTATGTTTTTTTTTTAATTTGTTTTAACAAGAATTGTCTTACCTTTTGGGACCTTTTTACTGACGTTCATTGTAGTTAAATTATGTACACCAGCCATTAAATTTTTACTGCTTCAAGTAAATTAATCAAGCTATAGAAAAATGATCAATATTACTACTTTGTGATGGCGTAGTGGATACAGCCATACCTTCTAACCGAAGGTTTGGAGGTTCAATCCGGCGTGTCGCAAGGCAAATATTTGTCGTATGTGGGGTTGTGTGATTGTGTTGTGAAAAAATTTTAGCGATTACCTTTTTTTACTTTTTGAGCAATTAAAAAAAAATTAATAAGAGCCTCAATTTTCGCTTTTACAAATTACTAAAATGAAAGCTTCTTTATATTGCAAAATATTTTATTGCACTTTTAATATAATTTTATAGCCATTTTATTGTAAATAATTATTGCAATTTTAATGTATTGTAATTTAATGCAATTTTTATGTCATTTTACATTTTTTTTGTATGTGTTGTTTTTTTTTTGTTTTTCTTGTTTTATTTTTTTTTGGTTTTTTTATTTTATTTTTTTAGTTCTTCTGGGGTTTTATTTTTTTAGTGTTTTTTTTATTACAAACACAGTATATTTTATTGTTAGTTTTTTTTGTGTTTCTGTTTTGTTTCTTTCGAATTTCCTTTTTTTTAGTTTTTCTGGTGTTTTTTTCTTTAGTTTTTTTAGTTTTTCTTTTTTAAGTTATGTTTTTTTTTAGATTTTTTTCTTTATAACGCTTTATAACGGACGGTTTGGAGGTTTAATCCCAAGTGTCACAAGGCAGCGTTGATGTAGTGTTTCCTCCTTGTGCTCCCTTATTGGTGACATTGTATGATAATTTCTCTTTGAGATTTGTCATGCTTTCTCTTTGAGCCGAAAGCATTAATATTGAATCAAGTCTAATTTCTAACAAAATATTTCTACTAAACTTCAAAACTTTTTGTTTCCTTTTTTAAGGTTTTTGAATTGCTTTAATGAATTGTCAAAATATTTTCAAATATTTTTGCAATTACCGTTTCCTTACTTTTTAAGCAATTTAATAAAATATAATAAGTGCCTCAATTTTTGCTTTAGCAAGTTACTGAAATGAAAGCTTTTTTATATTGCAAAATATTTTATTGCATCTTAAATCTTATTTTATATATATATATCTTCTATATATATAAAAATAAGTTGTCTGTGTGTCGATTGACGTCATGTAATCAGGTCCTCATGTCGTCATTATGAGGATGACGTCATTAAAGGTATTTAAGACATTCGTTCACTTAAAAATGTTTAATTGTAAAATGACTGAAGAACCTACAATGTCAATAGCCGAGGAAGCTGCTCAATGAGTCTATGCCAAAAAACTTACTGCTGATAGAGAAAGTAAGAAAAGAAAGCGTTCCAATTAATCACAAGAGCAACGCAAAACCAGACTTGCTGCTGAAAGAGAAAGTGAAAAAAGAAGGCGTGCCGAGGAATCACAAGAACAGCAAGAAAACAGGCTTGCGGTTGATAGAGAAAGTAAGAAAAGAAAACGTGCCGAGGAATCACAAGAGCAACCTGAAAATTATCGCCTGGCATTCAGGTACAGCCCAGTCGATGATTATAGTTTGAGTAGATGTGTTCAAATCGGGACTATGTCTAAAATTTGTCCCCATTGCAAAGAATTGAAATTTAATGGTGAAACAATGGGAATGTGTTGCGCCTCAAGAAAAGTTAAACTTCCTCTATTGGCTGCACCACCAGAGCGATTGAAGACTTTGATTACTGGAACTACGTCAGAATCTAAGCGTTTTTTCTCACAGATTAGAAAATATAACTCATGTTTCCAAATGACGTCGTTTGGTGCCCAAATCGAAAATCCAGATCAATTTATGCCTACTTTCAAAGTAAAAGGGCAAATTTATCATAGAGCAAGGTCCCTTATACCATTCTCAGGCGGGAATCATAAATTTTTATAATTGTACTTCATCGCTGATAGAAATTCTGAATTGAATGCACGTTGCGAAATTTCTCCCAACGTTGAAAGGACAATCATTTCCCAATTGCAACATCTTTTCCACGAAAATAATAACTTAGTGCGTCTGTTCAAAACAGCCATCGATTTGATGCCTACTGATATGCATAAAAGTGTTATTTCCGCTGAAAAACGCCTCCTGGCCAACATGTGCGGAAATACAATGCTCCAACTATCGAGAAGTGGCAATCGTTATGGTCGGTGATCGGTTTTTACCTCGAGATATTATTCTTAAGAAGCGAAACGCTCAGTTGGGCAGAATTGCTGAAACTCATCGATGCTACGATGTCCTACAGTATACTATCATTTTTTGGGATGGAGCCGACGGCTATCACTTTAATATTCAATTGATGAATCCAGCCACTAACAAAGAAATGAATAAGAAATGCAGTGCAATGCATTATTATTTCTATAGACTAATGATTCGGCAGGATGAAGACAATTATGTTCTAAAATCCCGTCAATTGTTTCACCAATACGTCGTTGATATGTTTGCAAAAATTGAATCAGAACGTTTGCTATTTATCCGTCTGAATCAGACCAAGCTCCGCTCTGAACAACACATTCATTTGCGAGATGCAGTTGTAAATGACAGTAATACCACAAACGTTGGAAGATTAACGATTTTACCTTCGTCATTATGCTGGTAGTCCCCGTCATATGCATGAATATGCTCAAAATGCTATTGCGTATGTTTGTCTCTATGGTCGTCAAGATTTATTTATTACATTTACACGTAATCAATCTTGGGACGAGATACAGCAGCTTTTACTTCAGGGACAATCGGCGGTTCATAGACATGACATTACGGCCCGTGTCTTCCGGCATAAGTTGAAATCACTGATAAACTACATAGTAAAACTTGAAGTGTTTGGGTCAGTGCGATGCTGGATGTACTCAGTGGAATGGCAAAATCGAGGTTTGCCACACGCACATATACTAATCTGGCTACATTATAAAATTACTTCTAACGAAATTGATGATTTTATTTCTGCTGAAATACCTGATGAAAATGTCGATAAGGGGTTATATGATATTGTGCTAAAAAATATGATACATGGACCTTGCGGTGCACTGAACGAAAGTTCACCATGAATGGCCAATGGAAGGTGCACAAAGCAATATCCTCGACTTCTAGTATCCAACACAATTACTGGCAATGATGGTTACCCAAAATATAGATGAAGATCTACTGAAGCGTCACCGCAACAGATAGTATATATATATATATATATATATATATATATATATATATATATATATATATATATATATATATATATATATATATATATATATATATATAATATATATATATATATATAATACATATATATATATATATATATAATATATATATATATATATATATATATATATATATATATATATATATATATATATATATATATATATATATATATATCGAGAGAGAGAGAGAGAGAGAGAGAGATAGAGAGAGAGAGAGAGAATCACCAGTACATAGGCAGAAATCCTAGGTAAATTATTTTCAAATTGTGAATCATTCATTTTAGAAAATTGAGTAGTTTTTCAAAATTTAATGTTAGACTGATAAAATTTGCATTCTACTACCCAGATTTATGCCCTCCAAGATCAATGGAAAATTAGACACTCCTGATAGAAGACTAGTATGCCCTTGTTCCTAGAAAATCAATAGAATTGATTTAATTGATTATAAAATCAATGTCATGTAACACTTCTGTTCTTGGAAATAGTGGAAAAATCCTTTTCTTGTCCTGCTAGGAGAATAACATACTTTTGTTTCTAGAAAATAAAAGAAAAGTTTACACTGTATAACGGTTCTGCTACTAGAAATAGCGGGAAAGTATTTGTTAAGACAACAAAAGGCTATGTGTATGTGGGTGAAGCATAAAAATATTGGGTTATGATCATTTAGGACAGGTCCCTACTTGAGGAGCCGTGAAAGTTTTTTTCTGGACCTCTTAGGTTTTTGAAGCAATCTAAGAAAAAACACCCTCTATAATGTAACAATTCCGGCATCTTGACTAGTCTGCTCTAACAAGTCGTACTACCTAAATACCAAACACAACACACCCTATTACGGAACAAAACCTACATCTTGAAGTAAACAGACCCATTTAGATAAAATACAGGTGGAATATGCCGTTACAGGAGCGCTATAGTATTGTAGAAGACTCAGGTGCTAGTAATAACGTCTTCAGGGATTAGTAGGCCCAATAATACACCCCCTATGGCTGCTTTTAAAACCAAAAGCCTTCACTACTTTTTTCAATGTGTTTCTATTGAGTAACAAAACAAACATCTTGAAGTAAACAAACCCATTTACATAACATACAGGTGGACTATGCCGTTACAAGAGCGCTATAGTATTGCATAAGACTCAGGTGCTAGTAATAACGTCTTTAGGGATTAGTAGGTGCAATAATACATCCCTTATGGCTGCCTTTAAAACCAAAAGACTTCACTACTTTTATTTTAAATGACTTTTTTTTTAATATCTAACTTATGCAGTTTCAGGTTTTTAGGGAGATTTCAAAGGTAGCACTGCAGCATTACCTGCAATCAAGTGCCTCAAGGCTTTAACGTAAACTTTCTTTGGAGCTATTTTTACACACAGATGTGTCATGGAAACTTTGGAGGGGATCAATCGGTTAAAGAAGAAAATTATAGGTTGTTTTAAGAGTGAAAAGTGAACTGAAGGCAACCACCTCTCCCCTTCCATCGACTTTTTTCTCAAATAAATATCCGACAAAACTTTGAAACAGTCGTTTTGTTCAAAATATTCAGCAACTAATCTTCACCTTCAGGGTTTAATGTCACATTAGGGTTTCATTAGATCTTTAGATTATAATAACTTCGCTTTCAGAGTTGACATAGTCCGCCTCTGGGGTTGAGTTGAATAGGAGTTCGCTAACAAAATTGTTATATGCTCTGTCAAATCTTCCCTTTTCACTGTCAATGTCTTCACTATCAACATGGTTTATGTTTAGGTCAACAGCTTTTCTATTAGATATTGAG
This sequence comes from Artemia franciscana, assembly GCF_032884065.1. Taxonomy (NCBI): domain Eukaryota; kingdom Metazoa; phylum Arthropoda; class Branchiopoda; order Anostraca; family Artemiidae; genus Artemia; species Artemia franciscana. The sequence goes on from NC_088876.1 coordinate 64,487, forward strand.
AGGTAGACTGGCACATTGGAATTCTCATCTGACCCGTAACTACTAGAACATGAAATCAACAAAAAAGTCCAGTCTTTGGCACGCTTCATAAGGAACATGACAGAATATAAGGATAGTGTGGCTAAAGTCTAAAAGAATATTTCAGGAAATGATAGATGTGAGCTGTGGAAAGGGAAAATCTGACATTTTTCTCATTGTAATCTAGAATTGTGTCCCCATGGGTGTGACTATACTTCCCTAAGAAATCTGATAGATAAGATTTTTGTTTACACTGAAGCAAAAGGCTGAGTAGGTAAAAAAAACTTCAACGCAAAGATCAAGATATTGACGAGATGGTGAGCCCCCTCATATAGGTAATTATATCTGTTCGTTTTTTTTAATGTTGATCCTTATTTACAGTTGAAAAAACTTTTTTTTATTATTTTCTGATTTTCTTTAAACTCAAATTAAAAAAAAAACATTTTTTATTCAATTTTTAAGATTCTCCTGCATAAAATTTTCCTTCAACCTTCCCTCAGCCCAAACAAACGAAAATACCCCTAAAAACGTCGGGTTACTGTCTCCCGTTTATGCTACACCTCTCCGTCCATGCATGTCACTCCACAACGCCGAACTAGAGTCAACCTGTTGGAGGTTCTCCCTGGGGAACACACGCGGTTGCCTACTTGAAAATTTTCCTCTCATGCATGTCACTCCAAAATTTTTGAACTAGAGTCAACCTCTCATGCTAATTCACGCTGGGGTCAATCTGTTAAGGGTGAACCATGGTCACACACGCGGAGTGAGTCAAGTATACTTGAAAATTTCAAGTATACTATAATGTCAAGCAATTGATTACCGCCAGAAAAATAGTCTAACATTTCAACGACTTGAAGCATCCATACTTCAATCGGTGGCTAGATGGAATGATGGTCTGACTGTTTGCTATTTATTAGTTTAATCTAAAGAATTTGCAAAACCTTGGTTCGTGTGTTGGGCATGTTGAGGTCAATCTGTTGAGGTTCTATCAGGCTAATTCACGTTGGAGGAAGCAATATATTGACAAATCCGGCAATATATTTACAACTGATTACCGCCAAAGAAATGAATATGAATTGAAATAAGAGTCCAATTCAAAGCCTACAAGGGCTTCTTGCAATCTGCCTCAACTCTTATGCAAGTGAACTTGCAATTATAAACCAAGGGATTTGAGCCAGAAAAAAATTCAACTGTCTGTGCTTGACAACAAAAAGTGCACTTTAATTAATTAAAATTATAAATTTGCAACCGGAACCCCTGCCTTTAATCCCCAGACCTTATATGAGGGGGTCACTATCCAAATGAAAAATAGTGAAAAATAAAAATTGGCCAAGAGTGATGGGCTGAGCTGAAGCAATGAATAGACACTCTGTGGAAAGTGATTGGAGACAGCGGACACCCCCTCCACGCCTATCCCGAAGCGAGAGCAAGAGAGCAAGAAGCTTGAATGCAATACAGTGGACATGGACTAGATGGGAACCCCATATGAAAATGAATATATTGTAGGTATGTGTGAAGCAGATGGTTACTACCACTTGAGCAATGGTCTAACCATTGACGGCCTTAAGGATTCGTGCTTTAAGCGGCGAACATGGGCTCAATGAAATCCCATATGAAAAAGGAATATAGTGTTGGTATGTGCTTAGAGCAATGGGTTACCGCTAGAGCAACGGTCTAACTAGCCTTGGCTTGAATTAAAAAAAAAATTTAATTTAAAAAGTAAAAAAGAGGTAATCGTAAAAATATTTGAATATTTGAAAATATTTGAATATTTGAAAACATTTGTATATATTTGACACTCAACATGCCCAACACACGAACCAAGGTTTTGCAAATTCTTTAGATTAAACTAATAAATAGCAAACAGTCAGACCATCATTCCATCTAGCCACCGATTGAAGTATGGATGTTTCAAGTCGTTGAAATGTTAGACTATTTTTCTGGCGGTAATCAATTGCTTGACATTATAGTATACTTGAAATTTTCAAGTATACTTGACTCACTCCGCGTGTTTGACCGTGGGTCACCCTCAACAGATTGACCCCAGCGTGAATTAGCATGAGAGGTTGACTCTAGTTCAAAAATTGCGGAGTGACATGCATGAGAGGAAAATTTTCAAGTAGGCAACCGCGTGTGTTCCCCAAGGAGAACCTCCAACAGGTTGACTCTAGTTCGGCATTGTGGAGTGACATGCATGGACGGAGAGGTGTAGCATAAACGGGAGACAGTAACCGACGTTTTTAGGGGTATTTTCGTTTGAGTGGGTTGAGGAAGGGTTTAAGGAAAATTTTATGCAGGAGAATCTTAGAAATTGAATAAAAAAATGAGTTTTTTTTAATTTGAGTTAAAAGAAAATCAGAAAATAATAAAAAAAAAAAATTTTCAACTGTAAATAAGGAGCAACATTAAAAAAAACGAACAGACATTATTACCTATATGAGGGGGTTCACCACCTCGTCAATATCTTGATTTTTGCGCTGAAGTTTTTTTTTACCTACTCAGCCTTTTGCTTCAGTGTAAACAAAAATCTTATCTATCAGATTTCTTAGGGAATCATAATCACACCCATGGGGACACAATTCTAGATTACAATGAGAAAAATGTCAGATTTTCCCTTTCCACAGCTCACATCTATCATTTCCTGAAATATCCTTTTAGACTTTAGCCACACTATCCTTATATTCTGTCATGTTCCTTCTGAAGCATGCCAAAGACTGGACTTTTGTGATGAATTCATGTTCTAGTAGTTACGGGTCAGATGAGAATTCCAATGTGCCAGTCTACCTCTCAATGTCTAATAGAAAAGCTGTTGACCTAAACATAAACCATGTTGATAGTGAAGACATTGACAGTGAAAAGGGAAGATTTGACAGAGCATATAACAATTTTGTTAGCGAACTCCTATTCAACTCAACCCCAGAGGCGGACTATGTCAACTCTGAAAGCGAAGTTATTATAATCTAAAGATCTAATGAAACCCTAATGTGACATTAAACCCTGAAGGTGAAGATTAGTTGCTGAATATATTGAACAGAACGACTGTTTCAAAGTTTTTGTCGGATATTTATTTGAGAAAAAAGTCGATGGAAGGGGAGAGGTGGTTGCCTTCAGTTCACTTTTCACTCTTAAAACAACCTATAATTTTCTTCTTTAACCGATTGATCCCCTCCAAAGTTTCCATGACACATCTGTCAATAAAAATAGCTCCAAAAGAAAGTTTACGTTAAAGCCTTGAGGCACTTGATTGCAGGTAATGCTGCAGTGCTACCTTTGAAATCTCCCTAAAAACCTGAAACTGCATAAGTTAGATATTAAAAAAAAGTCATTTAAAATAAAAGTAGTGAAGGCTTTTGGTTTTAAAGGCAGCCATAAGGAATGTATTATTGGACCTACTAACCCCTAAAGACGTTATTACTAGCACCTGAGTCTTATGCAATACTATAGCGCTCTTGTAACGGCGTAGTCCACCTGTATGTTATTTAATGGGTTTGTTTACTTCAAGATGTTGGTTTTGTTACGTAATAGAAACACATTGATAAAAGTAGTGAAGGCTTTTGGTTTTAAAAGCAGCCATAGGGGATGTATTATTGGACCTACTAATCCCTGAAGACGTTATTACTAGCACCTGAGTCTTCTGCAATACTATAGCGCTCCTGTAACGGCATATTCCACATGTATTTTATCTAAATGGGTCTGTTTACTTCAAGATGTAGGTTTTGTTCCGTAATAGGGTTTGTTGTGTTTGTTATTCATGTAGTACGACTTGTTAGAGCTCGCTAGTCAAGATGCTGGAATTGTTACATTATAGAGGATGTTTTTTTCTTAGATTGTTGAAAAACCTAAGAGGTCCAGAAAAAAACCTTCACGGCTCCTCAAGTAGGAACCTGTCCTAAATGATCATAACCCCATATTTTTACGCTTCACCCACATACACATAGCCTTTTGTTGTCTTAAAAAATACTTTCCCGCTATTTCTAGTAGAAGAACCGTTATATAGTTTAAACTTTTCTTTTATTTTCTAGAAACAAAAGTATGTTATTCTCCTACCAGGACAAGAAAAGGATTTTTCCACTATTTCCAAGAACAGAAGTGTTACATGACACTCTATTGATTTTCTAGGAACATGGGCATACTAGTCTTCTATCAGGAGTGTATCATTTTCCATTGATCTTGAAGGGTATAAATCTGGGTAGTAGAATGCAAATTTTATCAGTCTAACATTAAATTTTGAACGAACTACCCAATTTTCTAAAATGAAAGATTCACATTTTGAAAAATAATTGGATTTCTGCCTATGTACTGGTGATTTTCTCTCTCTCTCTCTCTCTCTCGATATATATATATATATATATATATATATATATATATATATATATATATATATATATATCTATATATATAAAAATAAGTTGTCTGTCTGTGGATGTGTGGATGGATGTGTCAGGTGACGTCACCTGAAAAAACTGGATCAGGTGACGTCAAAACTGAAAAAACTAAAAAAGGCAAAAACTACAAAAAAAACTAAAAACTAATAAAAAAAATAAAAAAGCTAAAAAACTAAAAAAACTAAAAAAAGGCAAAAACTACAAAAAAAAAACTAAAAACTAATAAAAAAGCTAAAAAACTAAAAAAACTAAAAAAAGGCAAAAACTACAAAAAAACTAAAAACTAATAAAAAAAATAAAAAAGCTAAAAAACTAAAAAAACTAAAAAAACTAAAAAAAAGGTAAAAAACGAAAAAAACTAAAAACTAAAAAAAACTAAAAAAAGGGAAAAAACTGAAAAATAAGCTAAAATAAAGGTAAAAACCAATAAAAAACTAAAAAAAAAACTGAAAAAACTAAAAAAAGGCAAAAACTACAAAAAAAAACTAAAAACTAATAAAAAAAGTAAAAAAGCTAAAAAACTAAAAAAACTAAAAAAACTAAAAAAAGGTAAAAAACTAAAAAAAATAAAAAATAAAAAAAAACTAAAAAAAAGGAAAAAACTGAAAAATAAGCTAAAATAAAGGTAAAAACCAATAAAAAACTAAAAAGAAAAAAAGGAAAAAACTAAAAAAAAATTTCATCTAAAAAACTAAAAAAAACTAAAAAAGGTAAAAACTAAAAGAACTAAAAAAGAAAAAAATAAATGACGAAACTCAAAGAGAAAGCGACCAGGACAAAAGGAATGTTCGATTAGCAATCAACAAAGCACCGGGAAGCACCGGGACACAGGGAGTATGAATGACGACCAGGACATAAGTAAAAAAAAAAATTAACAAAACTAAAAAGAAGTTAAAAACTACAAAAAAACTAAAAAGAAAAAAAAACTAAAAACTAATAAAAAAACTAAAAAATCTAAAAATCTAAATAAACTAAAAAAGAAAAAAAAAGGAAAAAAATAAAGGAGAAAAACCAACGGGGACACCGGGGGAAACAGGGGGATATAAATGACGACCGGGACAAAAAAAACTAAAAAGAAAAAAAAACTAAAAACTAATAAAAAAACTAAAAAATCTAAAAATCTAAATAAGCTAAAAAAGAAAAAAAAAGGAAAAAAATAAAGGAGAAAAACAAAACTAAAAAACGAATGTATATACAGACCGGGACACCGGGATACAAATGACGACCGGGACACAGGGAATATAAATGACGACCGGGACACAGGGACACAACTACAACGGGGACACCGGGGGAAACAGGGGGATGTAAATGACGACCGGGACACCGGGACAGGGAATGGTCGATTAGCAATCACCATCAACAAAGCTCAAGGGCAATCATTAGAATCATGAGGTATAGATCTGAATACAGATTGTTTTCCCATGGACCATTATATGTTGCATGTTCAAGAGTCGGTAAACCTGACAATCTATTTATATGCAAAGACAATGGGACAGCAAAGAATGTTGTATATTCGCAAGTTTTACGTAGTTAAAACCATATATATATATATATATATATATATATATATATATATATATATATATATATATATATATATATATATATATATATATATATATATATATATATATATATATATATATCTATATTCACAGGTGGGACATAGGGACACAACTACAATGGCGCGTAACTATTATGGCGCGTAACGACTTACGCGCGCGGGGGGGCTTGGGGGGGCGCGAAGCGCCCCCACCAACTAGGTGTTGGGGTGGCGCGAAGCGCCACCCCAACAGCTAGTATATATATATATATATATATATATATATATATATATATATATATATATATATATATATATATTATGAAAAGAGAAATCACCAATGCAACAGCACAAACACATAAAAAAAAGAAGTAATCTTATTTTTCATCATGAAGTTCTTTTCCCATATTAAATAACTTTTTCCATGCTCAATACATATTCTGAGAGTTCCCTATGTGGGTAACTATCTACCCCCCTCTTCACACCAACTCTAAATATCCGTTAAGTGTGCAATGAAACCTGAATTATACATTTTCATTAACATTAAACATCGGGCATTGGCCTCAAGCTTAATTACCGTTCGAAAGGGGGTAAAGGGTTTGTTTCCGTAGGTGTTAATGTAATGCATTTGCTGATCAATTTCTACTTTGTCTGCTGAATGCCATCAGAAAATAATTTTTCAAAAAGCAATAATTTTTCAAAGGAGAAAACATTTTACTTTCACTAAAATTAAGGGGCCATGGCTAAGTTGATTGAATTTTAAGCGAAAATTCTATTTGGGGAATAGGGCATGTCTTTTTTCACCTTAATAATGAATTATTATGTGATCACCCCCCATTCCCTACATACGGGCTGTGTAGTCATTTTGAAATCATACTTTAAGCTACACGCAGCTTATTAAAGTCAAACTTAAGAAGAAATACTGCTTAAAGTCTCTAATTTATTGCTGTTTCAGAATATTTTAGCTTATTACATTTAAACACTCTGGCATAAAACTTTCGCAGCTTAAGTGCGAAATAACTGTGAAGAATAGATTTCCTTTACTATATCATAGGAGGAATAAGAACACAAAGAAAATATTTGTGGTCCGTGTTATTTTTAGCGAGGATTCCTTGTGGAAAATTGGACAAGGAACATTTTGAATAAAACAATGAATTATTTTGTGAGGCTATGAAATTATTTTGTATTCAGGGCTATGAAATAATTTTGTCGTCATATTTTTTTAATAATGCTTGATTTTTAAAAAAAGAATTTAAAAAGACGTGCTATGTTGAAACTAGAAATTTATTCCTGTTTTTAGATTGTTTTGTTTATTATATTTAAACACTGTTATATAAAACTTTTGTAGCTAAAGTGTTAAATACATATGAAGAATGGATTTCCTTTACTACATTATAGCAAGAATGAAAAGGCAAAGAAATTATTTACGGTCCGCAATATTTGCTAATTCAAATTTTTCTGTCAAATATCCTATGTTTGACGTATTCCCCCCTTGTTAAGTTTAAGGTGGAGGCACGTTAAAATTCTTATTAAAGTTGAAATTTCACTCCTTAAGCCCAGGTTATACATCATTTGCTGATGTTTTCCTCCATTGTCCCGTATCATTACGGCATTTTTTCTACGTGTCTGCCACGTTAAGGTGGTTGGGGTGGTAACGGGTTATATCTGAAAGCTAAATTCCATGCTTATTAAATTTTCACATATTTCTATGTATTTTAATCATATGTCTCCTTTTTATGAAAATTAATTTCAATAAATGACCACATAAGATGTATTTTTTCCTTTTGAGCATTGCTTCCAAGCAATGAAACGCCGTGGTACTTTCTGTAAACCCCCCGCCCCAGCGAGAAACAGTCAAGACAAATACTCAAGACATGTGCTCCCAATTCAAAGCTAAAATGCACCCCATCAGTCCCTCAGAATGGGAAAAACATAGTTACCGTGCAAGACGGAACTACCATGCCTGACATAAATAAAATCATAGATATTTTCGAAAAGCTTATTTATTAGCGGTCAGCGACATAATGTTTTTCAGTGTGGAAAAATAATTAAGATGTCAGGAGCCATGTTCAATGCTTCTGACAGGGAGGTTTGACGGAATTACCCCGTCCTAAAATAAGTTTCTTTTCAGTTTAATAAAAGGGGTCTCTCGATAGTTTTGAGGAGTTTATAGGGGCCTCCTAGCCCCCAAAAGAAATGGAATCTAGCCATGCTTTATTGCTAGAAACTCTTTGTATTTTGGTAAGGTGAATCCATTCTTTTAATGATTAGTAGCATTTTGAAAATAAAGTATTTTTAATATACTGTGTTCTAGGGGGAAACTTGAAGTTTCACAATTGATATCTCTTGAAAAAAACCTAACGATATGAACCAGAGGCGCCATTTGGGGGGGGGTCAGGGGTGGGCAAAAGCCCACCCCAGATTTTCCAGGGGGCCCAAGCTTCCACCACAAAGAGACCTTTGCCGGCCATAATAATCCATTATGTCCAACATAATCCATTCTGTCCAATTGATTTAAAATTACTGCACGCCTATTAACCAAAGAGCGTAATTATGCTATTTGCTATTAATTATTGTAAACTTTGAAAGTAGGTAAGATACATAATAAAATTCTCGAGTTCTGTCAAATGTCCATTTCCAAGATGATTACGCGACACGAAGTGAATCGGGTGGGCCCAAGATGGAGTTTATGCCCACCCCACGATTTGGTCCAAATGGCGCCTCTGATATGAACAATATTTTAGTAGCATTTTAGAGGTTGAAAGTGGCCCTACCTCTAAGAGTGTTATTTGAGGAGTCTGAAGGGGCTAATAAAAAAAGCTTAAATAAGCTTTAAGCAAAATATCTATGATTTTATTTCATTTAGGTATAGCAATTTCATCTTGCACAGTGACTATGTTCCCTCCATACTTGGGCAATGAAGGGGTGCATTCTCGACTTGAATGAGGAGCACATGTCTTGAATACCCGGCTATTTCTCTGTTGGGCTGGGGGTGTAAAGAAGTTACCACGTCTTTGCATTGCTTGGAAGCAATGCTCTGAAGTAAAAATGTGCTTTACGCTTGAACTGCAAAATTCTTATATAACAGTGTTTAAATATAATAAGCAAAACATTCCAAAACAGGAATAAATTTCTAGTTTTAACGTACAATGTCTTTTTAAATTCGTTTTATATAAGTCAAGCATTATTGAAAAATATGACGTCAAAATCATTTGACGTACTTGAGGTTTCATAAGGAACATAACAGAATATAAGGAAAGTGTTGCTAAAATCTAAACGAAAATTTCAGGAAATGATGGACTAAGATTTTGCCGGAGGAACGGTGACCGAGACGCTTGGGATCTATGGCTACTGAAAGTAATATATGAGATAGCATTAATTAAATACAAATGCTTGATGACACCAATAAGACTATTCCTACAAACTTAAAAAAAGTCTCCATATGAAGTTTAGTCGTCCCTACCGTGACTTTCTTCCGTCTCTCCACATAAATGAATCGAATTGAACAAGTTCGAAATAGAGTTTTTTATAGACTTGAGTCATATGGTTTAAGGTTTCCACAGCTGTCTTAGTCAATTATTCCAAGCGAATTTGTTACAGTCCTTACTTCCAATGGTCTTGATTTGTTGAATTACACCTCAAGGCGAAAGGAAGTGCAGGATAAAAAGGTGAACATAGCCGTTAAATTCACTATAATGAACATTTTCAGGTTATATGACTAGGAGAAGTGACATTATAAGCTTTTACCTTATTATTTAATACTAGCTGTTGGGGTGGCGCTTCGCGCCACCCCAACACCTAGTTGGTGGGGGCTCTTCGCACCCCCCAAGCCCCCCCGCGCGCGTAAGTCGTTACAAGCCATATTAGTTACGCGCCATTGTAGTTGTGTCCCTGTGTCCCACCTGTGAATAGATATATATATATATATATATATATATATATATATATATATATATATATATATATATATATATATATATATGTTTTTAACTACGTAAAACTTGCGAATATACAACATTCTTCGCTTTCCCATTGTCTGTGCATATAAATAGATTGTCAGTTTTACTGACTCTTGAACATGCAACATATTATTGTCCATGGGAAAAACAATCCGTATTCAGATCTATACCTCATTATTCTAGTGATTGCCCTTGAGCTTTGTTGATGGTGATTGCTAATCGAACATTCCCTGTGTCCCCGTCATCATTTATATATCCCCCTGTGCCCCCCGGCGTCCCCGTTGTAGTTGTGTCCCTGTGTCCCGGTCGTCATTTATATTCCCTGTGTCCCGGTCGTCATTTGTGTCCCGGTGTCCCAGTTTGTAATTTCTCTTTGAGTGTCCCGGTCGTCATTTATATTCCCTGTGTCCCGGTCGTCATTTGTGTCCCGGTCTGTAATTTCTCTTCGAACAATCCCTGTGTCCCAGTCGTCATTTATATATCCCCCCTGTGCCCCCGGCGTCCCCGTTCTAGTTGTGTCCCGGTCGTTATTTGTGTCCCGGTGTCCCAGTCTGTAATTTCTCTTTGAGTGTCCCGGTCTTCATTTATATTCCCTGTGTCCCGGTCGTCATTTGTGTCCCGGTCTGTAATTTCTCTTCGAAAAATCCCTGTGTCCCAGTCGTCATTTATAAATCCCCCCTGTACACCCGGCGTCCCCGTTCTAGTTGTGTCCCTGTGTCCCGGTCGTCATTTATATTCCCTGTGTCCCGGTCGTGATTTGTGTCCCGGTGTCCCAGTCTGTAATTTCTCTTTGAGTGTCCCGGTCGTCATTTATATTCCCTGTGTCCCGGTCGTCATTTGTGTCCCGGTCTGTAATTTCATCAGTTGACAAACATGACGTCAGTCGTCACACATACACCACACATACAACTTATTTTTATATATATATATTTAAGAATTAACGACGCTTCTTGGCTACTATGGTCCCTGCGTTGGCCCTGCAGTGCATTCCTGCAGCGTGATTCAATCTCTGGGTCCCGTATCACCAAGTTAAGGTCAAATCCACTGCGCCACCACAGGACCAAGCTTTTACCTTCCATATGAAGCAGAGTGCTTCAGAATTCAGTCTTGATTCAGAGTTCAAAGCGTGAGGACCTCTTTTTGGATTGAACCTATCACTAATATTTGGTAAAGGATTATCGTTACTACCTGACCAATAGCCAATATTTTCATAATAATTAATTCAGTGTCCAAAAAATTATAAATATGCGGATTATTTTCAGACTTGAGTGAAAATTCCCTTGGGAACTGTAAATTCTCTTATTGATATTTTCATGACCTATATATAATTTAGGTCAGGATTAAGCAGTTGCGAAAACAATTATAATTTCCGATATTATATACTATTGCGTTACGATAAAGGTGAGAGGAGAGAAGTAACTTGAAGGGTGGGGGAGAGCTGTTTGCAAGAGCCGTGGTACCCGCCGGGCTTGTCCCTTAAATTGCAGGGACAAGTTAGGCAGCCTCCAACGCTTCCCTTACTTCTCTCGCAAGTGAACCTTCAATCTAGAGAAAATGGGAACTGGTAATTGGTGCGAAGATGAACTTTTCTACAATTCTATCCTGTGCTTTGTACAGAAAAATCTTGCTAAAGGAGTTTCGCCCGATACGATAAAAGAGTATATGGCCGATTTCTTTGAGTCTTCTTCTCTTTGTGAGACCCTTAAATTGCTTTTTTTAAAGCCTTTTCCGAATGAAGTCCTATCGAAGCGCATAGGAGCCAATGCTGCATTAAACTGTGCTTCCGACATTATTTCTTCGCTTGTAAAGTGTGATTCCCAGAACATAAGACTTCCGGACTTTGTTATCACATGTCCCAGCGAAGTGCCAATGATCCCTGTTGATGCCTTCAGTACCCTCAGTGCCAAGGTGAACTCTTGTCTTGAACAGCTGCGTGATATTGCGTCCAAGGTTACTGAGGGACAGTCTAAGCTTGTAGCCCCTACTCAAAATACGAAAAAACCGTCCTACACTGTCGTTGTAAGAAACCCACCCCCGGAGCTCAGCAACCCTATCCTTTGCATGAAGAAGCTCGAAACGTTGGATCCATGACTCTGAAATCTAGGCAACACAGCAGAAGCTGGGTTGTGACGGTACATGATAAGCTCTCAGCCGACACGCTGGCTGCAGCTGTTACTAGCTCCATTCCAAACGTTGAAACCAAAGTAATTGATAAAAAGCCTTTAGTTGTTGTCCGTGAAATACCCCGTAACTATTTAAGAGCTGATTTAGAGGCCTCAGTAGAGGGACTTATTAGTGCTAATCAAATCGGCAATTCTCGCACTTTTCGCCTCGAGTTTATTGACAAAACCGCTTTGAACGTGGTACTGGAGTCAGGAATCGGTATTGGGTACGAATTTTTTCGCGCTAAGCCCTTTCAATCGATTCTGCGTCGAAGCTTTCGCTGTCAAAGTACTGATCACCTGATTGGAGCTTGTCCCCGCTCACCAGCACATCCCAAGTGTTCCAGATGTTCTGGCCCTCATGTGAATTCCAAGGAAAACCCTTGCCAAGCCTCGCCAAAATGTGCAAATTGCACTATGGAACACGTAAGTTTTAGTCTGAAATGCAAAGTTCTCCGATCGGCTCTCAACAACGCTAATAAATGAATGCTCAAACTCCTTTTAGCTTTGTGTCCCTTAATATTAATGGTACAAAGACAAGGATCTACTGATTAGTGAGCTGCTTGAAAATGATATGATTCGAACCCATTATACCTTCTTGAGAGCCGCCCAGAAAATCCGTGGTAGATCATCAGGAGGTCTGGCCATCTATTTCAGACATAACACACATCCGATATTATTGCAAAGTGATGCTAACATCTTATCAATAAAATGTGGTGATACTGCATTTACAAATGTTTATTTCCCCTGTAATAAAAAGACTGTGCGGTCATTCTCTAGTTTTTCACAAGCATGTAATCGGCTACGAACACTACTTAGCGACCTTTCAAAACAAAACACCAAATGAGTTCTCGCCGGCGACATGAACACTGACTTATTATCTAATTCTGACCAATCTGAAATCTTTTTCGATTCACTACCCGGATGATTCCATCTTGCTGATAAAGATCTTCTATTTACTTATATTCACAATCGTGGTAGTCTTACTTCCAACCTTGATCATGTAATTGTGTCAGATTCAACTCTACTTATTAAGAGTTCATGTGGACGAATCTAAAATCGACGACGATCATTTACCAATAACGTACCAACTATCTTGCTCCATGGAAAGCTCTGTGCAACGTAACTCTCCCAAGTGGTTCTCAAAGTTAAATTGGGAAAACCCCAATGTTCCACTTTATGTATTGACATTGTCCAGTTATAATCATCTATTAAAGTGCCTTTCCACTTATTGCAAACATCTGTATCTACAACTTCAACTCGGATAGATATCAACTCGTATTATCAGCAAATAGTGTTCTGTCTAAAGTCTGCCACTAAAAAAGCTGTCCCCTCCGAGTGCGTGCGAACGGGTACTCACAATCCCTTTGGGAAAGTTGATCCTAAAGTAAAGATGGCTAAACAAAAAGCTAAATTCTGGCTCCGTATGTGGATAGCCTGTGATTGTCCTTCTTCTGGTTCAGTACATCAAATAAAACAGAAAACAATCGAGAGTACAAATATTCCCTGCGTAGAGTGAGACTGAATGCCTGGGATGGTCCTTGTGACATGAAATCCTGGGATCGTGTTATAAACAGTGTAAAGTGTTCACCTTCAATTAATTCGTCTCTTCGGCTATGTGACTTCGTTTCTCATTACAAAAATATTTTGCTTCCATTTAATGTTAATCTCCAAAATAATTTTACTAAGCTTGTCAACTCAATATTCCCAATTCGTATCAACCAATCTCAAGTGTTATTGGTGGAATCTGGTGTTATACTCCGAGCTCTTAAGCAAGTGAATAAGTCTGAGTCTCTCGATAGTGATGGTCTTTGCTTCAAGTTTTTTGCTTTTAATTGTCCTGAACTTCTGAAGAATTTGCAGTTATTGTCTCATATGTATTTGGCACAGTCCGTTGTGCCAGATAGTTTTTCGTCTGGTTGTATATCTCCCATAGTCAAGAGGGGTAAACACCCCAGTGCTTGCTCTAATTACCGTCCTATCGCTGTGTCTTGTTTTGTTAGTAAGCTATTTGAATATGTACTACTACCGGCCATTAACTCCAAGTGCAATTTTACGCCCTTCCAGCTTGGTTTTAGAAAAGATATGGGCTGCGTTCAAGCTCACCATATTGTGGGTTGGCTAATGAAACAAGCAGTTGCTAAAAAAAAAAGTCCCCTATATTGTTTGACTGTTGACATATCTAGTTTTTTTGACAATGTAATTCATTCAAATGCTTTGTTTTCTCTAGCAGCCTCATGTGTTAACCTTTCTATTGTTTCCGTGCTTAAGTATTGGTATGCTAATTCTTCAGTTAGGGTGAAGTGGAATGGTACTGTAGGGGAGTATATTCCTATTAAAAAACGCGTTAGGCAAGGTGCCGTGTTATCCCCGAGCATATTTAAATGTGTTTTAGCTTCGTGTCTCCAACATCTTCAACCGTAAATTTTTTACAGTGATAATTTAGGCATTAGTCACGTTGCATATGCTGATGATGTTTTGCTTCCTAGCCAGACAAAACATAGTTTAATTACCAACTTTTACCGGCTTTCAGCCGCACTATCCACAGTAGGCCCTTCAGTTAATGCCTCCAAATGCGAGTTTTTGTGTTTTGGGAGTCCTCCACCAGCATCACCTCTTAGCTTGGGTTCTTTAACTATACCATGTTCAGCAAGTATTAAATGGTTAGGTCTCTCTTTTTCCACGTCACTTTCGTCTACTTGCTCCGCTATTACCTCCAGCGTGCTGAAAAGTATGCTGGTTGGTTACGCAAAAATTTCATCAAATCGTGGTCGGTATAACCGAAAAGGGCTATGCCGTCTTTATTTTAGTTTTTGTGCCCCTGCTGTTTTTTATCCTTCTAGTTTTGCTTTCCTCCTTCGCAAGAAAGATACAAAGAAAATACGCTCAGGGTATTTTAAGCATTGCAAGTATTTGCTGCGTCTGCCTCGGTGGTATCGGAATCATACAGTCGTTTCTAAATTTGGCATGGTTGATGCGCCCTCGCGACTTAAAATTTATCTAAAGATATATCTCCTAAAACTCGGCAAATGATTGGTGTTTTTGACCCTCTTTGGCCATTTTTTGAATTGAGGTAATTTACTTATGTTGTAGGTTGTTATGCTGTTATGTTATTTATGTTGTTATGTTTTTTTTCTTGATTCTCTTTTTGTTTTTACTCCACACTTTAATGTTTTTTGTGGGTTATAAATAAATTACTATTATTAGTGTAGCCACTAAATAGTTTTATTAAGGTCTACTCAACTCTTGGCTCACTAGTGAAGCTGATTTCCCATAAGTCCAAGAGTTATATAATTGTTTGTGATCTCGATACAAATATTCACTTGTGCCTCTACTAATAAAATGTGCTTTCCTGATTATTTGACTTGTTTAAAGATTGTAAGAAAATACCATGATTATACCGTGCATATACCGTGTAATATCATGTGTATATCCAAAGTTCTGGTATTGTCTCCCATCGCATCTCACATCTCAAAATTTCCTCAGTTCATGTGCATATTGATGAGAATAATGTTGACCACTTGCAAATTTCTTTTCACGGATTTTAATTGTATTTAAAAATTTTGCACACCCTAGAAAGCAAGGCATTAAATGGTTTCAGCGAAATAATTGGGATCCTCGAATTCTTTCCGCTATCAAAAATTTAGAGCTTTTTGTTTGTAGCACGCTTTTTTTCTACAGTTTAACTCACTTTACTGAAAAAATACATTTAAGTGTTTTAAATTTTTTGCTTTTATAAATGAAAAATTTTCAAAGCTTTAAGGATTAAATGTCTGTATATGTACATTAAACTGACAATCCACGGTATTTTTTTCAATAAAGTGCAAATTATGTTCTTGTCTTGAGAAGGCTTTTGTCAGCCCTACTCTTTTTAACTTTTGCTCAGTTTTAGTTAGATTCGATCATTTATTGTAATTTCTGTTCATTTTGAATTCCATTTATTTATTGATGGTGATTTGTGTTAGTTTTACGCTTGGGAGATTATTTGACTTTATTACTGCTCAGTTTTGTTTAACGGAGCTCTTCACTTTTCTTTGAAAAGTTGTTCTATGGAAAAAGTTTTTTTAAGTAAATTGTACAGAAAAGGTAAAAAATATATACTGTTTTCCTGTAGGTATGCCGTAGATTCCGGAAGTTTGTTATTTTTTCCATAGCACAGGAAAAGTACAGATACATTGTAACTAACAGTTCAATGGGGATAATTCTTTTATGAGACAGTGAAAACACTCCTAAAATCTTACCGGCAATGACATCATGGAGATGCAAATTCAGAAACAGCCACTTTATATGATACTGACGTCTCTATGGGAACATCGTAGATAAATATTTAATTACTTCGAAAATATTTCATACATTAACATCATTCTTTTGCAACATAAATGAACATGAAACTAACATTAGATAAATACAAAAAGTATTTTGCAATGAATTCAGTTACGCGTAGGCACAAAACATAAGGTATTCACTAGCAAAGATTATTGTTCCTTATGGTGTGTCAAATAGATAATCTAAGGCTAGCTTACAATTTAAAATATAATTTAAAAGCACCTAATTTCAGATAACACTTGTTCACCAAAATTAACTAAAAATGAGAAAACAATCTTTTATACCATGATATTTATTATTGTCACATTGTATATCGCGTGTTTAATGATGCTACTTTTCTATATTGAGGAACTGAAAAACGTATTACCCCCATTAGAATGGATGCTACCACCCCTTACCGTTCTAAGTGGCTTCTATCGGATCATTAGGTACATCTATATGAACAAATTAATTTACTCTGACTTAAGCCTAATAATACTTTGGATAATCTATATTCTTTGCAAGAAATCCATACTGTGTTCGATAACACATTGGAAGTTTTTTTTAAATGTATAGATATATTAACATTTTTGAAGCTGTTATTATTATTTATTGTTCTCTGCTGGAGCAGCCGGAAGTCAAAACTGAAGATGTAAATCCCGTTTGAATGATGGTTTAATTTCTTTTTCACACAGATACCGTACATAGAAAATCCAAATATAGCAAATATTAATTGTCCGAGTGCCAAGTGAAGCTATCTTATTTCCAAAAGCAAATTTTGAGTACAAGTTTTTTAAATCCATCAAGGAGGCACACTCGTGCCTCTATAAAGAGGCGACACACGACAATGTTAAGCGATCTTCGTTCCAGTGGTCGCAGAGGGATGGGGAGGGATGCATTTCGTAGCCCGAGCTACAACTAAGAAACCTGCAAAATTTCATCCCCCTCCAACGTTTCCTTCATGGGGAAAATCTGGCCGAAAGTTTCGACCCGTCAAACCCAGCCCCCCTTTAACGTTGTCCGATCGGACTGAAATTGACAAGTTAAGGTCCCCTAGGACCCAGGAGCTTATCCGCGAAATTTCAGCTCGATCCGATAACTCCTTCCCTGTTTTCCAGAAACCACGCATTAGCTACTTAATTAACGTCTCCATAAGAGCCCATGTTAATTTGAAATTTTTAAAATTTATTGAGAAGTTATATTTACACACATGCAAGTGATTAGCTCAGTCGGTAGAGTGTGGGACTTTTAATCCTCTGGTCAAGGGTTCAAGTCCCTTACGGGCGGTTTCACAACATCAAAAAAATTTTGATAACACCTGGACAGCTTATCATTTGAGAGATAGCAGAATATTAGCTTCTTATGAGCAAAAGAAACATTTCAGTCATTCTATCTATTTTCTTTTCTATTTTATACAATGATTTAATGAACCGTGGATATTTACTTATTTTATATAAATAGTTGCTAAATAAGATAAATAATATATAATTTACTATAATTACCTAAAGATGTTTCCTATATGAGAAGGCATTTTTAGAATAAATTCTTTATTATAGGCTTTTGGACGTAGCGATCAAAATAAAAGTGTATAATTTTGATAACACCTGGACTGCCTATCATTTGAGAGATAACAGAATATCAGCTTCTTATGAGCAAAAGAAACATTTCGGTCACTCTATCTATTTTTTTTTCTATTTTATACAACGATTTAAAAGCGAGGGGGTTGGGGGGCGGCAGCCACCCAACTGCCTCTTCTAATTCCTGTACGTTTTAAGGTTCGACTTTGGGACGCAGCCTCTTTAACTCTTTAAGAAAACGAAGTTTTTTTCATATTACAACGAAATTATTTTTCGTTTGGGGGGCGGCAGCCCCCCAACTGCCTCTTCTAATTCCTGTACGTTTTAAGGTTCGACTTTGGGACGCAGCCTCTTTAACTCTTTAAGAAAACGAAGTTTTTTTCATATTATAACATTATAGAAATAGTATCAATGATAACAGTTTTCTTAAGTTTACATTCAAGGAGGGGTGGCATCTCAGAAGGAAACATGCTTAAAAATATCAGTATTTGTGGATAATTCGGTAGGCACTTTTTAGACAAAACTATGTCTAAAATTTGTTACTATTTCAAGGCCTTGAAATTTTATGGTGAAACAATGGGAGTGTGTTGCACCTCAGAAAAAGTTAACTTCCTCAACAGGCTGCACCACCAGAGCCACACCACACCAACCAGCAACTGTCCCTGTCCCTGTGTTCCTGTCGTCATTTATATTCCCTGTGTCCCGGTCGTCATTTGTGTCCCGGCGTCTCAGTCTTTAATTTCTCTTTGAGTGTCATAGTCGTCACTTATATTCCCTGTGTCCCGGTCATCATTTGTGTCCCAGTCTATAATTTCTCTTTGAGTGTCCCGGTCGTCATTTATATTCTTTGTATCCTGGTGTCCCGGTCTTTACCGTAATAAAGTCTTCAATGGCTCTGGTGGTGCAGTCAGTTGAGGAAGTTTAACTTTCCTGACGCGCAACAGATTCCGATTGTTTCACCATTAAATTTTAAGGCCTTGCTATTGGGACAAATTTTAGACATGGTCCCGATTTGAACACATCTACTCAAGCTATAATCATCGACTGGGCTGTACCTGAATGCCAGGCGATAATTTTGACGTTGTACATTGTGATTCCTCGGCACGCTTTCTTTTGGCATTATCTCTTTGAGCCGCAATCCTGTTTTCACGATGTTCTTGTGATTCCTCGGCATGATTTTTTTTTGGTAATTTCTCTTTGAGCCTCAAACCTGTTTTCACATTATTCCTGTGATTCCTCGACACGTTTTCTTTTGGTATTATCTCTTTGAGCCGCAAGCCTGTTTTCATGATGTTCTTGTGATTCCTCGGTATGGTTTTTTTGGTAATTTCTCTTTGAGACGCAAGCCTGTTTTCACGTTGTTCATGTGATTCCTAGGCACGCTTTCTTTTCTTACTTTCTCTTTTAGCCGCAAGCCTTTTGGTATTAACTCTTTAAGCCGCTTCGTTGGCTGTTTCTTCTGCCGTTGTAGGATTTATACTAAAATTTCTCTTTGAATTAACTCTTTTGAGCAGCTTCCTCGGCAGTTTCTACTGCCATTGTAGGATTTATACTAAAATTTCTCTTTGAATCGCCTCCTTATATACTTGTAATGACGTCATACACAATGCCTTATATACTTATAATGACGTCATATGCGTACAAACAAACACACATACAACGTATTATTATATATATATATATATAGATAGAATTTACACAGCTTCGAAAACTTGGCTAAAAAATAGGACACATCATGGTGCGCCCTTTGGTAAGTTACCCAAGGTTCAAAGCATTAGCTTTAGTTGTTTCTTAGCATTGTCTGCATTTAATCAGATCATAGTGAAGGTGGAGTCATGAAAAAAGGTGCGCGACATGTGTGTCCTAAAATTTTTAATGGACAGTATAGAAATTATCGCTACCTTTTATTATCTATGCTGTGCCGAAGATAGACGAGAACAAGCACCAAATTGATTGGCATGGTAAAATTATTTCTGTTGGACATCCACGGTCTATTTACAAATGTCAGACAACGTAGATCTGTGGAAAAACCCACAGAAGTGGAAAAACTGGAATCGTTATTACTACGGATTGTGAAAATCATTTTAAAGCCTGAAACAGCAATCACCACGAATATTATACAGCTTTCTAACATTCTTTTTCAGAACAACTGAATCAGAAACTATTTTCTATGCACCTAATAAATAATTACAACGAAATTGAAAAAATCCGCTGAGGGATCTTCCTGCTTCGTTATAAAGATAATCACAGATTTGTTTGGAATGTAGTCATACAGATAAGAGAAAACAATGAGAGAAAACAAACTAGAAAAGAAAAAATTAAAGTTTGTTTGTTTTTTTGTATGTTTGAGGGATTGCATATGATGTCTGAAAAGTAAAGAAGAAAATGAAAACTAAAAACGAAAAAAGGTAAAAAACTAAAACAAAACTAAAAAGAAAAAACTAAAATAAATAAAAAGGTAAAAAAACAAAAAAAAAATAAAAGAAAAAACTAAAAAAAGAAAAACTGAAAAAAAGCTACAAACTAAAAAATAGAAAAAACTAAAAAAAGAAAAAAATTAAAGCATGTTTGTTTTTTTTTGTATGTTTGAGGGTTTACATATGAGGTCTGAAAAATAAAGAAGAAAATGAAAACTAAGAAAGAAAAAAAGGTAAAAAACTAAAAAAGCTAAGAACTAAAGAAAAGAAAAAACCTAAAAAGAAAAAAAAAATAAAAAAAGCTACAAAACTAAAAAAAAGAAAAACTAAAAAAGAAAAAAACGTTAAAAAAACTAAAAAAGCTACAAAACTAAAAAAGAACACATATACAACAAAAAAGTAAAATTACATAAAAATTGCATTAAATTACAATACATTAAAACTGCCATAATTAATTACAATAAAATGGCAATAAAATTATATTAAAAGTACAATAAAATATTTTGCAATATAAAGAAGCTTTCATTTCAGTAACCTTTGATTGCCGTTGTTACTGTCTCCCGTTTATGCTACACCTCTCCGTCCATGCATGTCACCCCACAATGCCGAACTAGAGTCAACCTGTCGAGGGTAACCCATGGTCACACACGCGGAGTGAGTCAAATATACTTGAAAATTTCAAATATACTATAATGTCAAGCAATTGATTACCACCAGAGAAATAGTCTAACATTTCAACGACTTTAAGCATCCATACTTCAATCGCTGGCTAGATGGAATGAGGGTCTGACTTTTTGGTATTTATTAGTTTAATTTAAAGAATTTGCAAAACCTTGGTTCGTGTGTTGGGCATGTTCAGGTCAATATAATGACCTCAAAATAGGTTCTATCAGGCTAATTGACGGTGGAGGAAGCAATATATTGACGAATTCGGCAATATATTTGCAGCTGATTACCGCCAAAGAAATGAATATGAATGGAAATAAGAGTCCAATTCAAAGCCTACAAGGCCCTCCTGCAATCTGCCTCGACTCTTATGCAAGTGAACTTGCAATTATAAACTAAGGGATTTGGGTCAGAAAAAAAAATTCAACTGTCTGTGCTTGACAACAAAAAGTGCACTTTAATTAATTAAAATTATAAATTTGCAACCGGAACCCCTGCCAATAATCCCCAGATCTTATATGAGGGGGTCACTATCCAAATGAAAAATAGTGAAAAATAAAAATTGGCCAAGAGTGATGGGCTGATCCGAAGCAATGAATAGACACTCTGTGGAAAGTGATTGGAGACAGCGGGCACCCCCTCCCCGCCTATCCCGAAGGGAGAGTGAGAGAGCGAGAAGCTTGGATGCAATACAGTGGACATGGGCTAGATGGGAACCCCATATGACAATGAATATATTGTTGGTATGTGTGAATCGGATGGTTACTACCCACTTGAGCAATGGTCTAACCATTGACGGCTTTAAGGATTCGTGCTTTAAGTGGCGAACAAGGGCTCAATGAAATCCCATATGAAAGAGGACTATAGTGTTGGTATATGCTTAGAGCAATGGGTTACCGCTAGAGCAACGGTCTAACTAGCCTCGGCCTGAATTTAAAAAAAAAATTAAATTTAAAAAGTAAAAAAGAGGTAATCGCAAAAATATTTGAATATTTGAAAATATTTAAATATTTGAAAATATTTGTTATATAAATTATGATAACTTATGCTAATAAGATACACCCATTATGACATACACCATTACGACACGCGGGATTGAACCTTCAAACCTTCGGTTAGAGAGTATGGCTGTATCCACTGCGTTATCACAAGGTACTAATATTGATGATTTTTCTATAACTTGATTAATTTACTTGAAGCAGTAAACATTTAATGGTTTGTGTACATAATTTAACCACGATGAACGTTAATACATAACATGATGCTTTTTAAATAGGCTTCAATCTATTGAAGGCACATGTAGCTTGTCCAATTCTACGTTTAATCTCGGTCGAGATCTCTCCATCACAATCAATCCAGCTACCCTGGTACTTGAACTCCTGGACTTGTTCTAGATCCTTGTTTTTGCAATGGAGAACAAGTGGCGAGGTTGTGATGGCCATGCTCTTCGATTTGTCAATGTTTATCTTTAGCCCGACATTTTCTGCATTCTCGGTAATAGTGTCAAGTAGCTGCGGCAACCGTTATTTAGACTCTTCGAGAAGGACAATGTCGTCCACGAAGTCCAGATCGAACAGTTGCTTGTTGCTTACCTTTACCCCGTAGCCCGATGCGAATCTCAGGGCATAATCCATTATATTTATAAAGAGCATGGGGGAAAGTACACATCCTTGACGAACACCAGACATGATCTTGAAAAATCTGGTTGTACCATTTTCGGTCTTTACGCAACATTCCGATTCTTAATAAAGCGCTATAATCGCATACTATTTTCTCGGGAATTCCGTAGTATTTCAAAACTCTCCACAAGCAATCTCTGTCAAATGAGTCAAATGCCTTTTCAAAGTCAATGAATAGGAGGTAGAGCTTCTTGTTTTATCCACTCTCGTAATTTAATAATTGTTCCTTCAGGAAATCAAATTTTGAGACTCGAAAGGGGCCCCAAAAGGTAACACAATTCCTGTTAACTCAAATTAAAAAAACATAATCTTAATAATCGGTTTAGTGAGAGAATAGTCATTTATAACCGATTCAGAATTGGTATTTATTATTTCTAGTACTCTCAGTATTGCAACGCTATCTATCTTCTATCTATCTATCTAAAAATGTACTGTTCGTCTGTTTCACTATTTACAAATAAAAAAAAAGGAAAAAGAAAAGTAAAAAAAGTAAAGAAGAAAAGAAGAAAAACTAAAAAAACAAACTAAAAAACAGAAAAAATAAAAAAAAGAAAAAAAAGAAAAAAAATTAAAAAAAAGAAAAAATAAAAAACAGAAAAAATAAAAAAGAAAAAAAAAAACAAAATGTACTGTTCGTCTGTTTCACTATTTACAAATAAAAAAAAAGGAAAAAGAAAAGTAAAAAAAGTAAAGAAGAAAAGAAGAAAAACTAAAAAAACAAACTAAAAAACAGAAAAAATAAAAAAAAGAAAAAAAAGAAAAAAAATTAAAAAAAAGAAAAAATAAAAAACAGAAAAAATAAAAAAGAAAAAAAAAACAAAAAAAAAAACTTAAAAAAAAGAAAAAACTAAAAAAGGAAAAACTAAAAAAAAACTATAAGAAAATAAAGTATGTTTGTTTTTTTGTGTGTTTGAGGGTTTACATATGACGTCTGAAAAAAAAAAGAAAATGAACACTAAGAAAAAAGGTAAAAAACTGAAAAAAACTAAAAAGAAAAAAATAACAATAAAAAACTTAAAAAAGCTAAAAACTAAAAAACTAAAAAGCTAAAAACTGTTGGGGTGGCACTTCGCGCCATCCCAACACCTAGTTGGCTGGGGCGCTTCGCGCCCATCCCCCCCCCAAAGCCCCCCGCGCGCATAAATCGTTACGCGCCATATTAGTTACGCGCCATTGTAGTTGTGTCCCTGTGTCCCACCTGTGAATATAGGAAGATATATATTTATATTTTTAACTACGTAAAACTTGCGAATATACAATATTCTTCGATGTCCCATTGTCTGTGCATATAAATAGATTGTCAAGTTTACCCTGACGTCATGAAGTTAGTTGTCGTCATTTTTGCTATGACGGTGACGTCATTAACGGTATTTAAGACATTTGTTCACGGAAAAATGTTTAATTGTAAAATGACTGAAGAACCTACAATGGCAACAGCCGAGGAAGCTGCTCAAAGAGTTTATGCCAAAAAACTTGCTGCTGATAGAGAAAGAAAGAAAAGAAAGCGTTCCGAGGAATCACAAGAACAGCAAGAAAACAGGCTTGCAGCTGATAGAGAAAGTAAGAAAAGAAAGCGTGCCGGGGAATCACAAGAACAGCAAGAAAACAGACTTGCGGCTAAAGAACGCAAAACCGCGCAGTTAGATGAAAATCCACCTGGACAGCGAGAGTCAAAACATATCAAAACTGAAAATGATAGCGATGATGATAGGGTTTGGCATTTTGACTTGGATAAGGTCATCAATGCCTACCAGATTTAAGTTAAAAAAACAAAGGTTCGTCGATATGTACTTCATAGTGACGCTGAAAAATAAAGAAGAAAAAGAAAACTGAAAAAAGAAAAAAGGTAAAAAACTAAAAAAAATTAAAAAGAAAAACTCTCAAAGAGAAATTACAGACCGGGACACAAATGACGACCGAGACAGAGGGAATATAAGTGACGACCGGGAACCTCAAAGAGAAATTACAGACTGGGACACCTGGACACAAATCACGACCGGGACACAGGGAATATAAATGACGACCGGGACACAGGGACACAACTACAACGGGGACGCTGGGGGCACAGGCTGGATATATAAATGACGACCGGGACACAGGGATTGTTCGAATAGAAATTACAGACCGGGACACCGGGACACAAATGACGACCGGGACACCAGGACACAGGGAATATAAATGACGACCGGGACACTCAAAGAGAAATTACAAACTGGGACACCGGGACACAAATGACGACCGGGACACAGGGAATATAAATGACGACCGGGACACAGGGACACATTATTAGAATAATGAGGTATAGATCTGAATACGGATTGTTTTTCCCATGGACAATTATATGTTGCATGTTCAAGAGTCAGTAAACCTGACAATCTATTTATATGCACAGACAATGGGACAGCGAAGAATGTTGTATATTCGCATGTTTTACGTAGTTAAAAACATATATTTATATCTATCTCTATTCACAGGTGGGACACAGGGACACAACTACAATGGCGCGTAACTAATATGGCGCGTAACGACTTACGCGCGCGGGGTGGTGCGAAGCGCCACCCCAACAGCTAGTATATATATATATATATATATAAATATATATATATATATATATCTACATATATAAAAATAAGTTTTTTGTCTGTCTGTCGACTGACGTCATGTGACACAGGGAATATAAATGACGACCGCGACACTAAAAGAGCAATTACAGACTGGGACACCAATTCAAAAGACTTTTTATTAATGCACAAGATTTTGTAAATTTAGTTAAACTTCGGAGGGATTTCTGGTCGCAGGGGAGATAAACATTAATGAGGAAAAGGTTGGCAAGACGAATAGCAATATAACAATCACTCTCGTGAACACATAAAGGGGGTGGTGAAAACAGCGTCTTTTTTATTAAACATGCTAGGCCACCTGATGGTCGGCCAAAGGTTTTGCGTGCACTTTTAGAAAAAACTGAGTGTTCGTTAATTCTCTGTAGGGAGTTTAAGCTCACTAAAGGTAGGAGATGCTCCTGGAGGAATAAAACATCAAAATTTTCTAATTTCTGATCTAAAGAAACGTCTTTATCCTTAGTACCGTATTTTGAACGAACATATAGTGAAGTTAGTCTTAGCACTCATTTTCTAGTATAGGACGATCGTTTCGACAGAAGTTCACGAAGAATTCGGCATTTCATTGAGAATGACACATGATTGCCTTGACAGTTCGCACATTTTGGTGTAGCCTGGCACGGAGAATCAGGCGAGGATTCATGTTGCCCTGCGCAACGGGAGCAGCATTTTCTTTATCACAATTTGATTTTAAGTGATTTGGTGATTGGCAATTATAACAGCATTTGAGTGGGCGTTGGTATTCGTAAACTCGATGTATCTCATACCCAATCTCTATACCAGGTCGAAGTGCATTAGCGAGCGCAACATGCGACTTTTTGGTATTTATTAGTTTAATTTAAAGAATTTGCAAAACCTTGGTTCGTGTGTTGGGCATGTTCAGGTCAATATAATGACCTCAAAATAGGTTCTATCAGGCTAATTGACGGTGGAGGAAGCAATATATTGACGAATTCGGCAATATATTTGCAGCTGATTACCGCCAAAGAAATGAATATGAATGGAAATAAGAGTCCAATTCAAAGCCTACAAGGCCCTCCTGCAATCTGCCTCGACTCTTATGCAAGTGAACTTGCAATTATAAACTAAGGGATTTGGGTCAGAAAAAAAAATTCAACTGTCTGTGCTTGACAACAAAAAGTGCACTTTAATTAATTAAAATTATAAATTTGCAACCGGAACCCCTGCCAATAATCCCCAGATCTTATATGAGGGGGTCACTATCCAAATGAAAAATAGTGAAAAATAAAAATTGGCCAAGAGTGATGGGCTGATCCGAAGCAATGAATAGACACTCTGTGGAAAGTGATTGGAGACAGCGGGCACCCCCTCCCCGCCTATCCCGAAGGGAGAGTGAGAGAGCGAGAAGCTTGGATGCAATACAGTGGACATGGGCTAGATGGGAACCCCATATGACAATGAATATATTGTTGGTATGTGTGAATCGGATGGTTACTACCCACTTGAGCAATGGTCTAACCATTGACGGCTTTAAGGATTCGTGCTTTAAGTGGCGAACAAGGGCTCAATGAAATCCCATATGAAAGAGGACTATAGTGTTGGTATATGCTTAGAGCAATGGGTTACCGCTAGAGCAACGGTCTAACTAGCCTCGGCCTGAATTTAAAAAAAAAATTAAATTTAAAAAGTAAAAAAGAGGTAATCGCAAAAATATTTGAATATTTGAAAATATTTAAATATTTGAAAATATTTGTTATATAAATTATGATAACTTATGCTAATAAGATACACCCATTATGACATACACCATTACGACACGCGGGATTGAACCTTCAAACCTTCGGTTAGAGAGTATGGCTGTATCCACTGCGTTATCACAAGGTACTAATATTGATGATTTTTCTATAACTTGATTAATTTACTTGAAGCAGTAAACATTTAATGGTTTGTGTACATAATTTAACCACGATGAACGTTAATACATAACATGATGCTTTTTAAATAGGCTTCAATCTATTGAAGGCACATGTAGCTTGTCCAATTCTACGTTTAATCTCGGTCGAGATCTCTCCATCACAATCAATCCAGCTACCCTGGTACTTGAACTCCTGGACTTGTTCTAGATCCTTGTTTTTGCAATGGAGAACAAGTGGCGAGGTTGTGATGGCCATGCTCTTCGATTTGTCAATGTTTATCTTTAGCCCGACATTTTCTGCATTCTCGGTAATAGTGTCAAGTAGCTGCGGCAACCGTTATTTAGACTCTTCGAGAAGGACAATGTCGTCCACGAAGTCCAGATCGAACAGTTGCTTGTTGCTTACCTTTACCCCGTAGCCCGATGCGAATCTCAGGGCATAATCCATTATATTTATAAAGAGCATGGGGGAAAGTACACATCCTTGACGAACACCAGACATGATCTTGAAAAATCTGGTTGTACCATTTTCGGTCTTTACGCAACATTCCGATTCTTAATAAAGCGCTATAATCGCATACTATTTTCTCGGGAATTCCGTAGTATTTCAAAACTCTCCACAAGCAATCTCTGTCAAATGAGTCAAATGCCTTTTCAAAGTCAATGAATAGGAGGTAGAGCTTCTTGTTTTATCCACTCTCGTAATTTAATAATTGTTCCTTCAGGAAATCAAATTTTGAGACTCGAAAGGGGCCCCAAAAGGTAACACAATTCCTGTTAACTCAAATTAAAAAAACATAATCTTAATAATCGGTTTAGTGAGAGAATAGTCATTTATAACCGATTCAGAATTGGTATTTATTATTTCTAGTACTCTCAGTATTGCAACGCTATCTATCTTCTATCTATCTATCTAAAAATGTACTGTTCGTCTGTTTCACTATTTACAAATAAAAAAAAAGGAAAAAGAAAAGTAAAAAAAGTAAAGAAGAAAAGAAGAAAAACTAAAAAAACAAACTAAAAAACAGAAAAAATAAAAAAAAGAAAAAAAAGAAAAAAAATTAAAAAAAAGAAAAAATAAAAAACAGAAAAAATAAAAAAGAAAAAAAAAACAAAAAAAAAAACTTAAAAAAAAGAAAAAACTAAAAAAGGAAAAACTAAAAAAAAACTATAAGAAAATAAAGTATGTTTGTTTTTTTGTGTGTTTGAGGGTTTACATATGACGTCTGAAAAAAAAAAGAAAATGAACACTAAGAAAAAAGGTAAAAAACTGAAAAAAACTAAAAAGAAAAAAATAACAATAAAAAACTTAAAAAAGCTAAAAACTAAAAAACTAAAAAGCTAAAAACTGTTGGGGTGGCACTTCGCGCCATCCCAACACCTAGTTGGCTGGGGCGCTTCGCGCCCATCCCCCCCCCAAAGCCCCCCGCGCGCATAAATCGTTACGCGCCATATTAGTTACGCGCCATTGTAGTTGTGTCCCTGTGTCCCACCTGTGAATATAGGAAGATATATATTTATATTTTTAACTACGTAAAACTTGCGAATATACAATATTCTTCGATGTCCCATTGTCTGTGCATATAAATAGATTGTCAAGTTTACCCTGACGTCATGAAGTTAGTTGTCGTCATTTTTGCTATGACGGTGACGTCATTAACGGTATTTAAGACATTTGTTCACGGAAAAATGTTTAATTGTAAAATGACTGAAGAACCTACAATGGCAACAGCCGAGGAAGCTGCTCAAAGAGTTTATGCCAAAAAACTTGCTGCTGATAGAGAAAGAAAGAAAAGAAAGCGTTCCGAGGAATCACAAGAACAGCAAGAAAACAGGCTTGCAGCTGATAGAGAAAGTAAGAAAAGAAAGCGTGCCGGGGAATCACAAGAACAGCAAGAAAACAGACTTGCGGCTAAAGAACGCAAAACCGCGCAGTTAGATGAAAATCCACCTGGACAGCGAGAGTCAAAACATATCAAAACTGAAAATGATAGCGATGATGATAGGGTTTGGCATTTTGACTTGGATAAGGTCATCAATGCCTACCAGATTTAAGTTAAAAAAACAAAGGTTCGTCGATATGTACTTCATAGTGACGCTGAAAAATAAAGAAGAAAAAGAAATCTGAAAAAAGAAAAAAGGTAAAAAACTAAAAAAAATTAAAAAGAAAAACTCTCAAAGAGAAATTACAGACCGGGACACAAATGACGACCGAGACAGAGGGAATATAAGTGACGACCGGGAACCTCAAAGAGAAATTACAGACTGGGACACCTGGACACAAATCACGACCGGGACACAGGGAATATAAATGACGACCGGGACACAGGGACACAACTACAACGGGGACGCTGGGGGCACAGGCGGGATATATAAATGACGACCGGGACACAGGGATTGTTCGAATAGAAATTACAGACCGGGACACCGGGACACAAATGACGACCGGGACACCAGGACACAGGGAATATAAATGACGACCGGGACACTCAAAGAGAAATTACAAACTGGGACACCGGGACACAAATGACGACCGGGACACAGGGAATATAAATGACGACCGGGACACAGGGACACATTATTAGAATAATGAGGTATAGATCTGAATACGGATTGTTTTTCCCATGGACAATTATATGTTGCATGTTCAAGAGTCAGTAAACCTGACAATCTATTTATATGCACAGACAATGGGACAGCGAAGAATGTTGTATATTCGCATGTTTTACGTAGTTAAAAACATATATTTATATCTATCTCTATTCACAGGTGGGACACAGGGACACAACTACAATGGCGCGTAACTAATATGGCGCGTAACGACTTACGCGCGCGGGGTGGTGCGAAGCGCCACCCCAACAGCTAGTATATATATATATATATATATAAATATATATATATATATATATCTACATATATAAAAATAAGTTTTTTGTCTGTCTGTCGACTGACGTCATGTGACACAGGGAATATAAATGACGACCGCGACACTAAAAGAGCAATTACAGACTGGGACACCAATTCAAAAGACTTTTTATTAATGCACAAGATTTTGTAAATTTAGTTAAACTTCGGAGGGATTTCTGGTCGCAGGGGAGATAAACATTAATGAGGAAAAGGTTGGCAAGACGAATAGCAATATAACAATCACTCTCGTGAACACATAAAGGGGGTGGTGAAAACAGCGTCTTTTTTATTAAACATGCTAGGCCACCTGATGGTCGGCCAAAGGTTTTGCGTGCACTTTTAGAAAAAACTGAGTGTTCGTTAATTCTCTGTAGGGAGTTTAAGCTCACTAAAGGTAGGAGATGCTCCTGGAGGAATAAAACATCAAAATTTTCTAATTTCTGATCTAAAGAAACGTCTTTATCCTTAGTACCGTATTTTGAACGAACATATAGTGAAGTTAGTCTTAGCCCTCATTTTCTTGTATAGGACGATCGTTTCGACAGAAGTTCACGAAGAATTCGGCATTTCATTGAGAATGACACATGATTGCCTTGACAGTTCGCACATTTTGGTGTAGCCTGGCACGGAGAATCAGGCGAGGATTCATGTTGCCCTGCGCAACGGGAGCAGCATTTTCTTTATCACAATTTGATTTTAAGTGATTTGGTTATCAGCAATTATAACAGCATTTGAGTGGGCGTTGGTATTCGTAAACTCGATGTATCTCATACCCAATCTCTATACCAGGTCGAAGTGCATTAGCGAGCGCAACAGCGTTTTCAAAAAACACTCTAACAGCCAAAGAATTGCCTATTCGTTTCGCATGAGTAATATTGTTGCAATCAATTAACATTCCCTCATCAAAATTGGTCGGTATACCTTTAATGATTCCAATATATTTCTTTTCTTTTACTTTGACGTCACAATCTCTCATTACAGTTGGAACGGCATTACAAAAATTTCTTGCAGCTATCTTGTCAATTCGTACCACCAGCTTATCGCCAGAGGGCTTAATGCTATGAATACATTCATGACCTGGAATAGAGTCTATTATTTCGCGACGCTTGGCAGGATTATCTAATTCTGTTGGGACTTTAGAAATAACAACGGTCGTCAGATCGGGATTCAATGACTGAGCGCCAGGGCTGCTAATAGGGGGGAATTTAAGATCATACGACGAAATCTTCTCACGAATTTGCTTCAGTTCCGAATCAATGCTTACAAGCTTTGAGGCGAAGCTAGAATAAGCCACAGCAGGAATAACAGGAACCTCGGTAGGTAAAATAATCACGTATGTAGGTAAAGACAAATTTTCGCTGTCGCATTTCTAGAAGATTTCCATAATGTCCTTAATGTGACGGTAATTAGCTTGATCACCTTGGCGTCTTTGCACACGTTCACCCTCGTAAACATGAGACCAAAGTTCAGTTTTAACCGCCATAATAGACTTCTCATCGAAAAAACCCACAGCAGGGTTACCAATAACTTTATCACTTACTCCTTTTTTAAGATTTGATTGCACAAAATTCAACACTGACGAAGGTACATATTCCGTCATAATGGTATAACCAACAAATATGGACAATTAGCCAAAGTCCAAAATCAAATCAGTTTATTACTCACCATGCTGTAAAACAGCTAACATCCGATTAAATTATTTTCAAAATAATCCTTTTCAAAGTAACTGAATTCGTTATTTTGTCACACTGTAGGTCAATAAGTATAGTAGGGATTATGCGTCACTATAATCCCTATTGCAAAATTTTGAGTTTCTTCACATAAAACTTACTGAATTAATAATGTCCATGCAATATCCAATTTAGATAATGACACTTTGAAATCTGAATTGATACATTCCACGTGTAATACGAAGGCACTTCAGTATACAGTAGCTTTTTGTTAAAGAATCATTTTGACATAACGAAAAAAAAGCAGTTAACGTTGTAGTTTTGTAGTTTTTTTTTTTGTAGTTTTTTTCTTTTTAGGTTTTCTTTATTTAGTTTTTTTAACTTTTTTCTTTTATAGTTTTATTCTTTTCTTTTAGTTTTTTATTTTTTTTATTCTCATATATACGTGTTTTCTCTTCTTTTTTTCTTTTTTAGTTTTTTCTTTTTTTTAGTTGTTTAGCTTTTTTAGTTTTTTAGCTTGTTTCTTTTTAGTTTTTTACCTTTTTTTTATTTTTTTATTTTTTTTTAGGTTTTTTCTTTTTAGGTTTTTTCCTTTTTTAGTTTTTCTTTTTTAATTTTTTATGGTTTTTTTCTTTTTTAAGCTTTTTTCATTTTTTCTTTTTCTTTATTTTTGTCTGTCTTTTTTTTTTAATTTTTTAATTTTTTTGTTTTCTCTATTTAAGTTTTTCTTTTATTTTTTACTCTTTTCTTTTCAGTTTTTCTAATTTTTTTTCCTTTTTTCATTTTTTTATTTTTTCATTTATCTTTATAGAAGATATTTTTGAATTCTTTTAAGTTTTTTTATTTTTTAGTTGTTTCTTCTATTTTAGTTTTTTAGTTTTTCTTTTATTTTTTCTTTTTTACTTTTAGTTTTTTTCCTTTTTTAATTTTTTTTTCAGTATTTTTTATAGAAGATTGTTTTTAGTTAGTTTTTTTTATATATTTACGTCATACTTAGTGACAGACAGACAGTGTGACGATAAAGATAGTGCAACAGACGGACATTACATCTTCTATATATATAAAAATAAGTTGTCTGTGTGTGGATCTGTGGATGGATCAGGTGACGTCATGTTTGTCCGCATATGACGTCTGAATTATTTCACACTAATACAAAAGAAGAAAAAAACTAAAAAAGGTAAAAACTACAAAAAAAAACTAAAAAGAAAAAAAACTAAAAAAGCTAAAAAACTAAAAAAAACTAAAAAAAGGTAAAAATCTAATAACTAAAAAAAACTGAAAAAAATAAAAAAAGGCAAAAACTACAAAAAAAATAAAAACTAATAAAAAAACTAAAAAAGCTAAAAAACTAAAAAAAACTAAAAAAAAACTAAAAAAAGGTAAAAAACTAAAAAAACTAAAAACTAAAAAAGAAAAAAACTAAAAAAAAGGAAAAAACTGAAAAATAAAAGAGAAAAAGAAAACTAAAAAAATATGAATAAATATATATAAAAATAAGTTGTTTGTGGGTTATTGAAAACCTGGGAGATCCAGGGAATTTAAAAATTTTGATGGATAGTTAACCACTTCACTTGATCATAGAACTCTGTCAACTGACTTGTAAATGACAGTCTGGTCTCAAATCTTGGTCAGAATAATATTATTGATTTCTGCATCAACAATATCCAAATACTTTTTATTCTGTTAAAATCCTATTTTGATCTTTGCATGCAAGATGATGATTATAACACTTACTATTACAGTGTGATAGATAAATGCAGTTTTTGAATAAATCAATTCCTTTCAAATGAACAATTAAATGGCTCTTTATAAATTTCCAGTGCCCTACTAGCTGAGGAGAAAAATGGAAAAAATACCTTTGATGCAGAATATCGTAGTTTAAGTAAACTTTCGAACCATGAATGCAAAAGAAGAAAAAAACTAAAAAAGGTAAAAACTACAAAAAAAAACTAAAAAAGCTAGAATACTAAATAAAAACTAATAAAAGGTAAAAAAAACTAAAAACTAAAAAACAAAAAAGACTAAAAGACGTAAAATCTACAAAACTAAAAACTAAAAAAAACTAAAAAAAAAGGTAAAAACTATAAAAAAAACTTCTCTTTGAGGTGATGTCATGTTTGTGTGGTCAAAGGTGGGACACAGGGACATGGCGCGTAACTAATATGGTGTGTAACGATTTACGCGCGCGGGGGGGGCGCTTTTTTGTAGTTTATTTTCTTTTTTCTTTTTAATTTTTTTTGCAGTTTTTACCTTTTTAGTTTTTTCATTTTCATTTTTATTTTTATTTTTTTAGTTTTGTTTTTCTCCTTTATTTTTCATTTTTTTTTCCTTTTTTTCTTTTTTAGTTTTTTTTTAATTTTTTTATTAGATTTTAGTTTTTTTCTCTTTATTTTTTTTGTAGGTTTTACCTTTTTAGTTTTTTTAGTTTTTTTTAGTTAGTTTTTTTTAGTTTCTTAGTTTTTTCTTTTTGTGTTTTTTTTTGTAGTTTCTCAGACCT
The DNA here is from genome assembly GCF_032884065.1 of Artemia franciscana. Taxonomy (NCBI): domain Eukaryota; kingdom Metazoa; phylum Arthropoda; class Branchiopoda; order Anostraca; family Artemiidae; genus Artemia; species Artemia franciscana. The sequence goes on from NC_088876.1 coordinate 98,766, forward strand.
AGAACCTGGAACATAACGCGTTATTACCTCAGCTACTTCGGGTTTGAATACATTCGTTTTTGAATTGGTATATGATGAAATAAATTTTTTGTTTTTAGTTTTTCTTTCTTTTTTTAGTTTTTTTTGTAGTTTTTACCTTTTTTAGTTTTTTTTCTTCTTTTGTTCAGGGCTCGAACCTGAATCCTCTCGGACCTACAACCTGAAACATAACGTTCTACCAATAGTAGTTACGCGCCATTGTAGTTGTGGCCCTGTGTCTTTGAGTTTTATTTTTGGTTTTTACCTATTTTTAGCTTTTTTAGTTTTTTTTTTCTTTTGTCTTTTTCTTTTTTTTTCTTTTTCAGTTGTTTTTTTTTAGTTTTTATATTAGTTTTCATATAGTTTTTCTTTCTTTTTAGTTTTTTTTTATAGTTTTTACCTTTTTTTAGTTTTTTTTAGTTTTTAGTTTTGTAGATTTTACGTCTTTTAGTCTTTTTTGTTTTTTAGTTTTTAGTTTTTTTACCTTTTATTAGTTTTTATTTAGTATTCTAGCTTTTTTAGTTTTTTTTTGTAGTTTTTACCTTTTTTAGTTTTTTTCTTCTTTTGCATTCATGGTTCGAAGCTGGAACTTCTCGAACCTAGTACCTGGAACATGCCGCGTTACCAACTCAGCTACATCGGCTTGTATAGTTTCGTTTTTGAATTGGTATATGATGAAATAATTCAGACGTCATATGCGGACAGACAGACAGACAGACATAACCCACAAACAACAAAGGTTCGGCGATATGTATTTCATAGTGAAGCGGAAAAATAAAGAAGAAAAATAGCAACATTTGACAATTTATAAGACATTCAATGCACATTTTAAATCACTTCTATCCATTTTGCGTAGCTTGCATTTAAAAATGTCTATTTTTAATCTATTTTACAGAAATGTTGGAAGTTGGCTCACAAACGACTGCCTTATTATCACATGCAACTGAAAGTTTATGACAGACCGGCTTATCACTACACCCGACCGAATGTTCAGGACCCAAAATTGAACAGTCAGTTTAAACCATATAACTGTTTCACTTGTAAACGAACTTCGATGACCAGATGTTGTTCTTTGATGACAGCAAGACGTTAGGAGAACCAGAAGGATCTAATATGTAAATCAAGATCAAATACGTAAATCAGGATCCAATACTTAAATCAGGATCAAATCCGTGAATCAGGATCAAATAGGTAAACCAGGATCAAATACGTAAATCAAGATCAAATATATAAATCAGGATCAAATAAGTAAATCAGAATCAAATGTATAAATCAGGATCAAATGCGTAAATTAGGATCAAATGCGTAAATCAGGATGAAATAGGTATGTAAGATTCCACCCTATGGGGTGAGTAAGTGAATACTATATAGATAGATAGATATAGATATATATAGACAGATAGAAATACATATACAATACAAATTAACTACGTCAAACAACCTTGTTGAAACTCAATTATAGGACACTAACGGTCTCTTGGCTTAAATAACAAAGAAAATATGTTGGCTTTAAAACAAGAAAAGTGGCTTGACCTACGATATTCTGCATCGACGGAATCATTTTTCTGTTTTTTCTCTACTCTGCTAGCTGGGCACTGGAAAATCATAGAGAACTGTGTAATGGCTTATTTAAAAAAAAAACTGCTAGATATAGTTAATTTTGTAATTAAAAAATTTAAATACAATCAACTTTTATAAGAAAATGCATTTTCAAGTACGAACTTGATGAATGACGTCATAATCATGAGTTGTAACAATATATGATGTAATCAGTGAATACAATATTGATACACGCTTAACTGGATCAGAGCCGTAGCTAGCAATCTAGCAAGAGACGATCACATCCATTACTAAGAAATACAATAACCCATAGCTCCTAGCAATAGTGTCAGATCAAAACAAGAAGTAAACTGTTAGAAGCCTCTCGTCCAGAACTACTTTTTAGAAAATTTACCGTTCAATTGCTTGAAGAATGAGGAAATTCTACTGGCTTGAAAAATATGAAAGATTACTTGAACTACGATATTCTGCATCAAAGGTATTTTTTCCATTTTTCTCCTCAGCTAGTAGGGCACTGGAAATTTATAAAGAGCCATTTAGTCTCTTGGCTTAAATAACAAAGAAAATATGTTGGCTTTTAAAACAAGAAAAGTGGCTTGACCTACGATATTCTGCATCGACGGAATCATTTTTCTGTTTTTTCTCTACTCTGCTAGCTGGGCACTGGAAAATCATAGAGAACTGTGTAATGGCTTATCTTTAAAAAAAACTGCTAGATATAGTTAATTTTGTAATTAAAAAATTTAAATACAATCAACTTTTATAAGAAAATGCATTTTCAAGTACGAACTTGATGAATGACGTCATAATCATGAGTTGTAACAATATATGATGTAATCAGTGAATACAATATTGATACACGCTTAACCGGATCAGAGCCGTAGCTAGCAATCTAGCAAGAGACGATCACATCCATTACTAAGAAAAACAATAACCCATAGCTCCTAGCAATAGTGTCAGATCAAAACAAGAAGTAAACTGTTAGAAGCCTCTCGTCCAGAACTACTTTTTAGAAAATTTACCGTTCAATTGCTTGAAGAATGAGGAAATTCTACTGGCTTGAAAAATATGAAAGTTTACTTAAACTACGATATTCTGCATCAAAGGTATTTTTTCCATTTTTCTCCTCAGCTAGTAGGGCACTGGAAATTTATAAAGAGCCATTTAATTGTTCATTTGAAAGGAATTGATTTATTCAAAAGCCTTTCGTTATTAACGGAAACAGATTTTAAAATAAAATCAGTTTTTACGAAAAACTGCATTTATCTATCACACTGTAATAGTAAGTGTTATAATCATCATCTTGCATGCAAAGATCAAAATAGGATTTTAACAGAATAAATAGTATTTGGATATTGTTGATGCAGAAATCAATAATATTATTCTGACCAAGATTTGAGACCAGACTGTCATTTACAAGTCAGTTGACAGAGTTCTATGATCAAGTGAAGTGGTTAACTATCCATCAAAATTTTTAAATTCCCTGGATCTCCCAGGTTTTCCATCACACGTACTACAACTAAAAATAGGCGTACCAGCAATACTGTTGCGAAATATTAACCAACCAAAGCTTTGCAACTGCACGCAACTAGCCGTAAAAAAACAATGGAATACGTAATAGAGGCAACAATCTTGACAGGGCCTTCGGATGGTGAGGCTGTTCTTATTCCTCGCATTCCCATGATTCCAACGAATCTGCCTTTTCAATTTAATTGAATATTTTTTCCCTATTGCAAGGCCTTGAAATTTAATGGTGAAACAATAGGAATGTGTTGCGCCACAGGAAAAGTTAAACTTCCTCTACTGGCTACACCACTAGAACCATTGAAGACTTTGCTTACTGGAACTACGTCAGAATCTAAGCGTTTTTGATCAAACATCTGAAAATATAGAGCCTTTGTAGGTTCCTCAGTCATTTTACAATTAAACATTTTCCGTCAACGAATGTCTTAAATACCTTTAATGACGTTATCGTCATATCGTAATCTATCTATATATATAAAAATAAGTTGTCTGTCTGTCTGTCTGTGGATGGATCAGGTGACGTCATGTTTGTTCGCATATGACGTCTGAATTATTTCACACTAATACAAAAGAAGAAAAAAACTAAAAAAGGTAAAAACTACAAAAAAAACTAAAAAGAAAAAAAACTAAAAAAGCTAAAAAACTAAAAAAACTAAAAAAAGGTAAAAATCTAATAACTAAAAAAAAACTGAAAAAAATAAAAAAAGGCAAAAACTACAAAAAAAATAAAAACTAATAAAAAAACTAAAAAAGCTAAAAAACTAAAAAAACTAAAAAAAACTAAAAAAAGGTAAAAAACTAAAAAAAACTAAAAACTAAAAAAGAAAAAAACTAAAAAAAAGGAAAAAACTGAAAAATAAAAGAGAAAAAGAAAACTAAAAAAATATGAATAAATATATATAAAAATAAGTTGTTTGTGGGTTATGTCTGTCTGTCTGTCTGTCGAGTGACGTCGTGTTTGTCCGCATATGACGTCTGAATTATTTCACACTAATACAAAAGAAGAAAAAAAACTAAAAAAGGTAAAAACTACAAAAAAAACTAAAAAGAAAAAAAAACTAAAAAAGCTAAAAAGTAAAAAAAACTAAAAACAGGTAAAAAACTAAAAACTAAAAAAAACTGAAAATACTAAAAAAAGGCAAAAACTAAAAAAAAAATAAAAACTAATAAAAAAACTAAAAAAGCTAAAAAACTAAAAAAACTAAAAAAACTAAAAAAAGGTAAAAAACAAAAAAAAACTAAAAACTAAAAAAGAAAAAACTAAAAAAAAGGAAAAAACTGAAAAATAAGAGAAAAAGAAAACTAAAAAAATATTTCTATATATATAAAAATAAGTTGTCTGTGTGTGGATCTGTGGATCAGGTGACGTCATGTTTGTTCGCATATGACGTCTGAATTATTTCACACTAATACAAAAGAAGAAAAAAACTAAAAAAGGTAAAAACTACAAAAAAACTAAAAAGAAAAAAAAAACTAAAAAAGCTAAAAAACTAAAAAAACTAAAAAAAAAGGTAAAAATCTAATAACTAAAAAAAACTGAAAAAAATAAAAAAAAGGCAAAAACTACAAAAAAAATAAAAACTAATAAAAACTAAAAAAGCTAAAAAACTAAAAAAACTAAAAAAAAACTAAAAAAAGGTAAAAAACTAAAAAAAACTAAAAACTAAAAAAGAAAAAAACTAAAAAAAAGGAAAAAACTGAAAAATAAAAGAGAAAAAGAAAACTAAAAAAATATGAATAAATATATATAAAAATAAGTTGTTTGTGGGTTATGTCTGTCTGTCTGTCTGTCGAGTGACGTCGTGTTTGTCCGCATATGACGTCTGAATTATTTCACACTAATACAAAAGAAGAAAAAAAAACTAAAAAAGGTAAAAACTACAAAAAAAAACTAAAAAGAAAAAAAACTAAAAAAGCTAAAAAACTAAAAAAAAACTAAAAAAAGGTAAAAAACTAAAAACTAAAAAAAACTTAAAAAACTAAAAAAAGGCTATATAAAAATAAGTTGTCTGTCCGTTACGCCAGATTATATCTTCTATATATATAAAAGAAAACAAACTAAAATGTAAAAACTGGAAATAGCATAAATATTTCGAAATATTTTGATAATAGATTAAAGTAATTCGAAAAAAGAAAAATGGTAAAAAACTAAAAAGAAACTAAAAAGAAAAAAAACTAAAAATTAAAAAAATTAAAAAAAGAAAAACCTAAAAAGAAAAAACGTAAAAAATAAAAAAGATAAAAAACTAAAATAAACTAAAAAAAGCTAAAAAACTAAAAAAAACTAAAAAAATAAAAAAAAACTGGGAATTGCACAAACATTTCAATATATTTTGACAATAGATTAAAGTAATTCGAAAACCTTAAAACAGATACCCCAAATTTTGAGGGTTAATATAAATTGTTGGAGCTTTAGCATGTTTGGCACGTAAAGATTTTTCCAAGAGTCAATGTTAGAATGAACATTGACAGATTGAAGAAAACAAATCAATAAAAAGAAGAAACTAAAAAAGAGAAAAAACTAAAAAAGAAAAAAAACTAAAGGAGAAACTGTATCTATATATATATAATTCTATATATATAAAAAAAAGTTGTCTGTCCGTTACGCCAGATTATATCTTCTATATATATAAAAGAAAACAAACTAGAATGTAAAAACTGGAAATTGCATAAATATTTTGAAATATTTTGACAAAAGATTAAAGTAATTCGAAAAAAGAAAAATGGTAAAAAACTACAAAAAAAACTAAAAAGAAAAAACTAAAAAAAAATTAAAAATTGAAAAAATAAAAAAAGAAAAAACCTAAATGAAAAAACGTAAAAAAATAAAAAGATAAAAAACCAAAAAAAAACTAAAAAAGCTAAAAAACTAAAAAAAAGAAAAAACAAAAAAAAACTGGGAATTGCACAAATATTTCAATATATTTTGACAAAAGATTAAGGTAATTCGAAAAAAGAAAAATGGTAAAAAACTACAAAAAAAAGTAAAAAGAAAAAACTAAAAAAAAATTAAAAATTGAAAAAATAAAAAAAGAAAAAACCTAAATGAAAAAACGTAAAAAAATAAAAAGATAAAAAACCAAAAAAAAACTAAAAAAGCTAAAAAACTAAAAAAAAGAAAAAACAAAAAAAAACTGGGAATTGCACAAATATTTCAATATATTTTGACAAAAGATTAAGGTAATTCGAAAACCTTAAAACAGATACCCAAAATTTTGAGGTTTATTATTAATAAAAAGAAGAAACTTAAAAAAGAAAAACTAAAAAAGAAAAAAATAAGAAAATAAAAAAACTAAAAAAGAAAACTGAAATGAAACTGTATCTATATCTATATATATAAAAATAAGTTGTCTGTGTGTGGATCTGTGGATCAGGTGACGTCATGTTTGTCCGCATATGACGTCTGAATTATTTCACACTAATACAAAATAAGAAAAAAACTAAAAAAGGTAAAAACTACAAAAAAAACTAAAAAGAAAAAAAAACTAAAAAAGCTAAAAAACTAAAAAAAACTAAAAAAAGGTAAAAAACTAAAAACTAAAAAAAACCTGAAAAAACTAAAAAAAGGCAAAAACTACAAAAAAACTAAAAACTAATAAAAAAACTAAAAAATCTAAAAAACTAAAAAAAAACTAAAAAAAACAAAAAAAGGTAAAAAAAACTAAAAACTAAAAAAGAAAAAAACTAAAAAAAGGAAAAGACTGAAAAATAAAAGAGAAAAAGAAAACTAAAAAAATAAGAATAAAAATACAAAAAAATAAAAAAGATAAAAACTACAAAAAAAATAAAAAGAAAAAACGAAAAAAAACTAAAAAAGCTAAAAAAATAAAAGAAGCAAAAATCTAAAGAAGGTAAAAACTACAAAAAAAAAAGAAAACAAAATAAAAAAATCTTAAAAAGCTTAAAAACTAAAAAAAAACTAAAAAAAGATAAAAAAACTAAAAAAAAACTAAAAAAAGGAAAAAACCATAAAATAAACTAAAAACTAATAAAAAAAAATAAAAAAAGCTAAAAAACTAAAAAAACTAAAAAAAACTAAAAAAGGTAAAAACTAAAAGAACTAAAAAAGAAAAAAAAACTAAAAAAAGGAAAAAACTGAAAAATAAAGGAGAAAAAGAAAACTAAAAAATATAAATAAAAATAAGAAAACTAAAAAGATAAAAACTTCAAAAAAAACTAAAAAGAAAAAAGAAAAAAACTAAAAAACCTAAAAAAAAGGTAAAAACCAATAAAAAAAAACTAAAAACAAAAAAAGGGAAAAAATTAAAAATTTATTTCATCATAAGTTTTCAACTGACGAAATTACAGACCGGGACATCGGGACAAAAATAAAAAAGGAAAAAAAAAGGAGAAAAACAAAACTAAAAAACGAATGTATATACAGACCGGGACACCGGGATACAAATGACGACCGGGACACAGGGAATATAAATGACGACCGGGACACAGGGACACAAATACAACGGGGACGCCGGGGGGCACAGGGGGATATAAATGACGACCGAGACACCGGGACACATGGAATATAAATGACGCCCGGGACACTCAAAGAGAAATCACAGACTGGGACACCGGGACACAAATGACGACCGGGACACAGGGACAAAACTACAAAGGGGATGCCGGGGGGCACAAGGGGATATATAAATGACGATGGCGACACAGGGAATAGTAGATTAGCAATCACCATCAACAAAGCTCAAGGGCAATCATTAGAATCATGAGGTATAGATCTGAATACGGATTGTTTTCCCATGGACCATTATATGTTGCATTTTCAAGAGTCGGTAAACAATCTATTTATATGCACAGACAATGGGACAGCAAAGAATGTTGTATATTCGCAAGTTTTACGTAGTTAAAAACATATATATATATATATATATATATATCTATATTCACAGGTGGGACATAGGGACACAACTACAATGGCGCGTAACTAATATGGCGCGTAACGACTTACGCGCGCGGGGGGGCTTGGGGGGGGGGCGCGAAGCGCCCCCACCAACTAGGTGTTGGGGTGGCGCGAAGCGCCACCCCAACAGCTAGTATATATATATATATATATATATATATATATATATATATATATATATATATATATATATATATATATATATATATATATATATATATATATATATATATATATATATATATATATATATATATATATATATATATATATATATATATATATATATATATATATATATATATATATATATAAATAAGTTGTCTGTGTGTGGATCTGTGGATCTGTGGATCAGGTGACGTCATGTTTGTTCGCATATGACGTCTGAATTATTTCACACTAATACAAAAGAAGAAAAAAACTAAAAAAGGTAAAAACTACAAAAAAACTAAAAAGAAAAAAAAACTAAAAAAGCTAAAAAACTAGAAAAAACTAAAAAAAGGTAAAAATCTAATAACTAAAAAAAAAACTGAAAAAAAATAAAAAAAGGCAAAAACTACAAAAAAAATAAAAACTAAAAAAAAACTAAAAAAGCTAAAAAACTAAAAAAACTAAAAAAAACTAAAAAAAGGTAAAAAACTAAAAAAAAACTAAAAACTAAAAAAGAAAAAAACTAAAAAAAAGGAAAAAACTGAAAAATAAAAGAGAAAAAGAAAACTAAAAAAATATGAATAAATATATATAAAAATAAGTTGTTTGTGGGTTATGTCTGTCTGTCTGTCTGTCGAGTGACGTCGTGTTTGTCCGCATATGACGTCTGAATTATTTCACACTAATACAAAAGAAGAAAAAAAAAACTAAAAAAGGTAAAAACTACAAAAAAAACTAAAAAGAAAAAAAACTAAAAAAGCTAAAAAACTAAAAAAAAAAACTAAAAAAAGGTAAAAAACTAAAAACTAAAAAAAACTGAAAAAACTAAAAAAAGGCAAAAACTAAAAAAAAAACTAAAAACTAATAAAAAAACTAAAAAAGCTAAAAAACTAAAAAAACTAAAAAAACTAAAAAAAGGTAAAAAACAAAAAAAAACTAAAAACTAAAAAAGAAAAAACTAAAAAAAAGGGAAAAAACTGAAAAATAAGAGAAAAAGAAAACTAAAAAAATATTAATAAATATAAAAAATATAAATATAAATGTAATATAAATTAGCAATCAACAAAGCACCGAGACACAAATGACGATCGGGACACAGGGAGTATAAATGACGACCAGGACATAAGTAAAAAAAAAAAACTAAAAAAACTAAAAAAATGGTAAAAACTACAAAAAAACTAAAAACTAATAAAAAAACTAAAAAATCTAAAAATCTAAATAAACTAAAAAAGAAAAAAAAAGAAAAAAGGAAAAAAATAAAGGAGAAAAACAAAACTAAAAAACGAATGTATATACAGACCGGGACACCGGGATACAAATGACAACCGGGACACAGGGAATATAAATGACGACCGGGACACAGGGACACAACTACAATGGGGACGCCGGGGGGCACAGGGGGATATAAATGACGACCGGGACACCGGGACACAAGGAATATAAATGACGCCCGGGACACTCAAAGAGAAATCACAGACTGGAACACCGTGACACAAATGACGACCGGGACACAGGGAATATAATGACGACCGGGACACAGGGACATAACTACAAAGGGGACGCCGGGGTGCACAGGGGGATATATAAATGACGATGGCGACTCAGGGAATGGTCGATTAGCAATCACCATCAACAAAGCTCAAGGGCAATCATTAGAATCATGAGGTATAGATCTGAATACGGATTGTTTTCCCATGGACCATTATATGTTGCATGTTCAAGAGTCGGTAAACCTGACAATCTATTTATATGCACAGACAATGGGACAGCAAAGAATGTTGTATATTCGCAAGTTTTACGTAGTTAAAAACATATATATATATATATATATATATATATATATATATATATATATATATATATATAATATATATATATATATATATATATATATTCACAGGTGGGACACAGGGACACAACTACAATGGCGCGTAACTAATATGGCGCGTAACGACTTACGCGCGCGGGGGGGCTTGGGGGGGGGCGCGTAGCGCCCCACCAACTAGGTGTTGGGGTGGCGCGAAGCGCAACCCCAACAGCTAGTATATATATATATACTAGCTATATATATATATATATATATATATATATATATATATATATATATATATATATATATATATATATATATATATATATATATATATATATATATATATATATATGTATATATATATATATAGTATATATATATATATATATATATATACTAGCTGTTGGGTTGGCGCTTCGTGTCACCCCAACACCTAGTTGGTGGGGGCGCTTCGCGCCCCCCCCAAGCCCCCCCGCGCGCGTAAGTCGTTACGCGCCATATTAGTTACGCGCCATTGTAGTTGTGTCCCTATGTCCCACCTGTGAATAGAGATAGATATAAATATATGTTTTTAACTACGTAAAACATGCGAATATACAACATTCTTCGCTGTCCCATTGTCTGTGCATATAAATAGATTGTCAGGTTTACTGACTCTTGAACATGCAACATATAATTGTCCATGGGAAAAACAATCCGTATTCAGATCTATACCTCATTATTCTAATGATGTGTCCCGGTCGTCATTTATATTCCTTGTGTCCCGGTCGTCATTTGTGTCCCGGTGTCCCAGTTTGTAATTTCTCTTTGAGTGTCCCGGTCGTCATTTATATTCCCTGTGTCCCGGTGTCCCGGTCGTCATTTGTGTCCCGGTGTCCCGGTCTGTAATTTCTATTCGAACAATCCCTGTGTCCCAGTCGTCATTTATATATCCCGCCTGTGCCCCCGGCGTCCCCGTTGTAGTTGTGTCCCTGTGTCCCGGTCGTCACTTATATTCCCTCTGTCTCGGTCGTCATTTGTGTCCCGGTCTGTAATTTCTCTTTGAGTGTTTTTTCTTTTTAGTTTTTTTTTAGTTTTTTACCTTTTTTCTTTTTTCAGTTTTCTTTTTCTTCTTTATTTTTCAGCGTCACTATGAAGTACCAAAACATTTTTCCGTGAACAAATGTCTTAAATACCGTTAATGACGTCACCGTCAAAGCAAAAATGACGACAACTAATTTCATGACGTCAGCCGACACAGAAACATGACGTCACCTGATCCACAGACAGACAGACAGACAACTTATTTTTATATATATAGATATATATATACTAGCTGTTGGGGTGGCGCTTCTGGCCACCCCAACACCTAGTTGGTGGGGGCGCTTCGCGCCCCCCCCCCAAGCCCCCCCACGCGCGTAAGTCGTTACGCGCCATAATAGTTACGCGCCATTGTAGTTGTGTCCTTATGTCCCACCTGTGAATATATATATATATATATATATATATATATATATATATATATATATATATATATATATATATATATATATATATATATATATATATATGGTTTTAACTACGTAAAACTTGCGAATATACAACATTCTTTGCTGTCCCATTGTCTTTGCATATAAATAGATTGTCAGGTTTACCGACTCTTGAACATGCAACATATAATGGTCCATGGGAAAACAATCTGTATTCAGATCTATACCTCATGATTCTAACGATTGCCCTTGAGCTTTGTTGATGGTGATTGCTAATCGACCATTCCCTGTCCCGATGTCCCGGTCGTCATTTATATCCCCCTGTTTCCCCCGGTGTCCCCGTTGTAGTTGTGTCCCTGTGTCCCGGTCATCATTTATATTCCCTGTGTCCCGGTCGTCATTTGTATCCCGGTGTCCCGGTCTGTATATACATTCGTTTTTTAGTTTTGTTTTTCTCCTTTATTTTTTTCCTTTTTTTTTTTAGTTTATTTAGATTTTTAGATTTTTTAGTTTTTTTATTAGTTTTTAGTTTTTTTTTTCTTTTTAGTTTTTTTGTAGTTTTTACCTTCTTTTTAGTTTTGTTAGTTTTTTTTTTACTTATGTCCTGGTCGTCATTTATACTCCCTGTGTCCCGGTGCTTTGTTGATTGCTAATCGAACATTCCTTTTGTCCTGGTCGCTTTCTCTTTGAGTGTCGTCATTTTTTTTGTAGTTTTTGCCTTTTTTTTAATTTTTTTAGTTTTTTAGCTTTTTTTATTAGTTTTTAGTTTTTTTTGTAGTTTTTGCCTTTTTTTAGTTTTTTTCTTTTTAGTTTTTTTATTTTTTTCTTTTTTAGTTCTTTTAGTTTTTACCTTTTTTAGTTTTTTTTAGTTTTTTAGATGAAAATTTTTTTTAGTTTTTTCCTTTTTTTCTTTTTAGTTTTTTATTGGTTTTTACCTTTATTTTAGCTTATTTTTCAGTTTTTTCCTTTTTTTAGTTTTTTTTTATTTTTTATTTTTTTAGTTTTTTACCTTTTTTTAGTTTTTTTAGTTTTTTTTAGTTTTTTAGCTTTTTTACTTTTTTTATTAGTTTTTAGTTTTTTTTGTAGTTTTTGCCTTTTTTTAGTTTTTTCAGTTTTTTTTTTTAGTTTTTTATTGGTTTTTACCTTTATTTTAGCTTATTTTTCAGTTTTTTCCTTTTTTTTAGTTTTTTTTAGTTTTTAGTTTTTTTTAGTTTTTTACCTTTTTTTAGTTTTTTTAGTTTTTTAGCTTTTTATTTTTTTTATTAGTTTTTAGTTTTTTTTGTAGTTTTTGCCTTTTTTTAGTTTTTTTAGTTTTTTAGCTTTTTTATTAGTTTTTAGTTTTTTTTGTAGTTTTTGCCTTTTTTTAGTTTTTTTAGTTTTTTAGCTTTTTTATTTTTTTTATTAGTTTTTAGTTTTTTTTGTAGTTTTTGCCTTTTTTTAGTTTTTTCAGTTTTGACGTCACCTGATCCAGTTTTTTCAGGTGACGTCACCTGATCCACAGATCCACACACAGACAACTTATTTTTATATATATACTAGCTGTTGGGGTGGCGCTTCGCGCCACCCCAACACCTAGTTGGTGGGGGCGCTTCGCGCCCCCCCCCCCCCCCAAGCCCCCCCGCGCGCGTAAGTCGTTACGCGCCATAATAGTTACGCGCCATTGTAGTTGTGTCCCTATATCCCACCTGTGAATATAGATAGGTATATATATAAATACGTTTTTAACTACGTAAAACTTGCGAATATACAACATTCTTTGCTGTCCCATTGTCTTTGCATATAAATAGATTGTCAGGTTTACCGACTCTTGAACATGCAACATATAATGGTCCATGGGAAAACAATCTGTATTCAGATCTATACCTCATGATTCTAATGATTGCCCTTGAGCTTTGTTGATGGTGATTGCTAATCGACCATTCCCTGTCCCGGTGTCCCGGTCGTCATTTACATCCCCCTGTTTCCCCCGGTGTCCCCGTTGTAGTTGTGTCCCTGTGTCCCGGTCGTTATTTATATTCCCTGTGTCCCGGTCGTCATTTGTATCCCGGTGTACCGGTCTGTATATACATTCGTTTTTTAGTTTTGTTTTTCTCCTTTATTTTTTTCCTTTTTTTTTCTTTTTTAGTTTATTTAGATTTTTAGATTTTTTAGTTTTTTTATTAGTTTTTAGTTTTTTTTTCTTTTTAGTTTTTTTGTAGTTTTTAACTTCTTTTTAGTTTTGTTAATTTTTTTTTTTACTTATGTCCTGGTCGTCATTTATACTCCCTGTGTCCCGGTGCTTTGTTGATTGCTAATCGAACATTCCTTTTGTCCTGGTCGCTTTCTCTTTGAGTGTCGTCATTTATTTTTTTCTTTTTTAGTTCTTTTAGTTTTTACCTTTTTTGGTTTTTTTTAGTTTTTTAGATGAAATTTTTTTTTAGTTTTTTCCTTTTTTTCTTTTTAGTATTTTATTGGTTTTTACCTTTATGTTAGCTTATTTTTTAGTTTTTTCCTTTTTTTTAGTTTTTTTTTTTATTTTTTATTTTTTTTAGTTTTTTACCTTTTTTTAGTTTTTTTAGTTTTTTTAGTTTTTTAGCTTTTTTACTTTTTTTATTAGTTTTTAGTTTTTTTGTAGTTTTTGCCTTTTTTTAGTTTTTTCAGTTATTTTTTTTAGTTTTTTATTGGTTTTTACCTTTATTTAAGCTTATTTTTCAGTTTTTTCCTTATTTTTTAGTTTTTTTTAGTTTTTAGTTTTTTTAGTTTTTTACCTTTTTTTAGTTTTTTTAGTTTTTTAGTTTTTTAGCTTTTTTATTTTTTTTATTAGTTTTTAGTTTTTTTTGTAGTTTTTGCCTTTTTTTAGTTTTTTTAGTTTTTTAGCTTTTTTATTAGTTTTTAGTTTTTTTTGTAGTTTTTGCCTTTTTTTAGTTTTTTTTAGTTTTTTAGCTTTTTTATTTTTTTTATTAGTTTTTAGTTTTTTTTGTAGTTTTTGCCTTTTTTTAGTTTTTTTCAGTTTTGACGTCACCTGATCCAGTTTTTTCAGGTGACGTCACCTGATCCACGATCCACAGATCCACAAACAACTTATTTTTATATATATATATAGTTTTTTTTTTTACTTATGTCCTGGTCGTCATTTATACTCCCTGTGTCCCAGTGCTTTGTTGATTGCTAGTCGAACATTCCTTTTGTCCTGGTCGCTTTCTCTTTGAGTTTCGTCATTTATTTTTTTCTTTTTTAGTTCTTTTAGTTTTTACCTTTTTTAGTTTTTTTTAGTTTTTTAGATGAAAATTTTTTTTAGTTTTTTGCTTTTTTTCTTTTTAGTTTTTTATTGGTTTTTACCTTTATTTTAGCTTATTTTTCAGTTTTTTCCTTTTTTTTAGTTTTTTTTTATTTTTTATTTTTTTTAGTTTTTTACCTTTTTTAGTTTTTTTAGTTTTTTTAGTTTTTTAGCTTTTTTACTTTTTTTTATTAGTTTTTAGTTTTTTTTGTAGTTTTTGCCTTTTTTTAGTTTTTTCAGTTTTTTTTAGTTTTTTATTGGTTTTTACCTTTATTTTAGCTTGTTTTTCAGTTTTTTCCTTTTTTTTAGTTTTTTTTAGTTTTTAGTTTTTTTAGTTTTTTACCTTTTTTAGTTTTTTTAGTTTTTTAGCTTTTTTATTTTTTTTATTAGTTTTTAGTTTTTTTGTAGTTTTTGCCTTTTTTTAGTTTTTTTAGTTTTTTAGCTTTTTTATTAGTTTTTAGTTTTTTTGTAGTTTTTGCCTTTTTTTAGTTTTTTTAGTTTTTTAGCTTTTTTATTTTTTTTATTAGTTTTTAGTTTTTTTTGTAGTTTTTGCCTTTTTTTTAGTTTTTTCAGTTTTGACGTCACCTGATCCAGTTTTTTCAGGTGACGTCACCTGATCCATCCACAGACAGACAGACAGACAGACAACTTATTTTTATATATATAGATTATTTTTATATATATAGATAGATATATAATTAAGTTGTATGTGTGTCTGTCGAGTGACGTCATGTCATCAGTTCGTCATGTCGGCATGAAGTTAGCTGTCGTCATGTTTGTTATGACGATAACGTCATTAAAGGTATTTAAGACATTCGTTGACGGAAAATGTTTAATTGTAAAATGACTGAGGAACCTACAAAGGCTCTATATTTTCAGATGTTTGATCAAAAACGCTTAGATTCTGACGTAGTTCCAGTAAGCAAAGTCTTCAATGGTTCTAGTGGTGTAGCCAGTAGAGGAAGTTTAACTTTTCCTGTGGCGCAACACATTCCTATTGTTTCACCATTAAATTTCAAGGCCTTGCAATAGGGAAAAAATATTCAATTAAATTGAAAAGGCAGATTCGTTGGAATCATGGGAATGCGAGGAATAAGAACAGCCTCACCATCCGAAGGCCCTGTCAAGATTGTTGCCTCTATTACGTATTCCATTGTTTTTTTACGGCTAGTTGCGTGCAGTTGCAAAGCTTTGGTTGGTTAATATTTCACAACAGTATTGCTGGTACGCCTATTTTTAGTTGTAGTACGTGTGATGGAAAACCTGGGAGATCCAGGGAATTTAAAAATTTTGATGGATAGTTCACCACTTCACTTGATCATAGAACTCTGTCAACTGACTTGTAAATGACAGTCTGGTCTCAAATCTTGGTCTGAATAATATTATTGATTTCTGCATCAACAATATCTAAATACTTTTTATTCTGTTAAAATCCTATTTTGATCTTTGCATGCAAGATGATGATTATAACACTTACTATTACAGTGTGATAGATAAATGTAGTTTTTCGTAAAAACTGATTTTATTTTAAAATCTGTTTCCGTTAATAACGAAAGGCTTTTGAATAAATCAATTCCTTTCAAATGAACAATTAAATGGCTCTTTATAAATTTCCAGTGCCCTACTAGCTGAGGAGAAAAATGGAAAAAATACCTTTGATGCAGAATATCGTAGTTTAAGTAATCTTTCATATTTTTCAAGCCAGTAGAATTTCCTCATTCTTCAAGCAATTGAACGGTAAATTTTCTAAAAAGTAGTTCTGGACGAGAGGCTTCTAACAGTTTACTTCTTGTTTTGATCTGACACTATTGCTAGGAGCTATGGGTTATTGTTTTTCTTAGTAATGGATGTGATCGTCTCTTGCTAGATTGCTAGCTACGGCTCTGATCCGGTTAAGCGTGTATCAATATTTTATTCACTGATTACATCATATATTGTTACAACTCATGATTATGACGTCATTCATCAAGTTCGTACTTGAAAATGCATTTCCTTATAAAAGTTGATTGTATTTAAATTTTTTAATTACAAAATTAACTATATCTAGCAGTTTTTTTTAAAAAATAAGCCATTACACAGTTCTCTATGATTTTCCAGTGCCCAGCTAGCAGAGTAGAGAAAAAACAGAAAAATGATTCCGTCGATGCAGAATATCGTAGGTCAAGCCACTTTTCTTGTTTTAAAGGCCAACATATTTTCTTTGTTATTTAAGCCAAGAGACTAAATGGCTCTTTATAAATTTCCAGTGCCCTACTAGCTGAGGAGAAAAATGGAAAAAATACCTTTGATGCAGAATATCGTAGTTCAAGTAATCTTTCATATTTTTCAAGCCAGTAGAATTTCCTCATTCTTCAAGCAATTGAACGGTAAATTTTCTAAAAAGTAGTTCTGGACGAGAGGCTTCTAACAGTTTACTTCTTGTTTTGATCTGACACTATTGCTAGGAGCTATGGGTTATTGTATTTCTTAGTAATGGATGTGATCGTCTCTTGCTAGATTGCTAGCTACGGCTCTGATCCAGTTAAGCGTGTATCAATATTGTATTCACTGATTACATCATATATTGTTACAACTCATGATTATGACGTCATTCATCAAGTTCGTACTTGAAAATGCATTTTCTTATAAAAGTTGATTGTATTTAAATTTTTTAATCACAAAATTAACTATATCTAGCAGTTTTTTTTTTTAAAATAATTCATTACACAGTTCTCTATGATTTTCCAGTGCCCAGCTAGCAGAGTAGAGAAAAAACAGAAAAATTATTCCGTCGATGCAGAATATCGTAGGTCAAGCCACTTTTCTTGTTTTAAAAGCCAACATATTTTCTTTGTTATTTAAGCCAAGAGACCGTTAGTGTCCTATAATTGAGTTTCAACAAGGTTGTTTGACGTAGTTAATTTGTATTGTATATGTATTTCTATCTGTCTATATATATCTATATCTATCTATCTATATAGTATTCACTTACTCACCCCATAGGGTGGAATCTTACATACCTATTTCATCCTGATTTACGCATTTGATCCTAATTTACGCATTTGATCCTGATTTATACATTTGATTCTGATTTACTTATTTGATCCTGATTTATATATTTGATCTTGATTTACGTATTTGATCCTGGTTTACCTATTTGATCCTGATTCACGGATTTGATCCTGATTTAAGTATTGGATCCTGATTTACGTATTTGATCTTGATTTACATATTAGATCCTTCTGGTTCTCCTAACGTCTTGCTGTCATCGAAGAACAACATCTGGTCATCGAAGTTCGTTTACAAGTGAAACAGTTATATGGTTTAAACTGACTGTTCAATATTGGGTCCTGAACATTCGGTCGGGTGTAGTGATAAGCCGGTCTGTCATAAACTTTCAGTTGCATGTGATAATAAGGCAGTCGTTTGTGAGCCAACTTCCAACATTTTTGTAAAATAGATTAAAAATAGAAATTTTTAAATGCAAGCTACGCAAAATGGATAGAAGTGATTTAAAATGTGCATTGAATGTCTTTTAAATTGTCAAATGTTGCTATTTTTTGCTTCTTTTTAGTTTGAACCAGGGCGGTTCAATGAAAGGAGGGAATGTTGTACGCTAGGGTTTAGTCCGGGTTAAATATATTCTATGTAGATGCAACTGTCACTTATATAAATAAATGCTTCTGTCGCTTTCACTTTATTCTCTGGGGTGTTTTATCATTTTTTTCATTTTTCTGGGAATATCTTGTGGGTTCCATTTGATTATATGTTCAGTTTGGGTAATGTATTAGGGGAGTGATTTAACGAGTTCAGCTCAATTTCAAGTCTAGTGAAAAAAGCTAAGTAAAACCTAAGTTGAGTATATTTTGAGTATTTATGTTTCTAGGATAGTTACACAAAATAAAATATAGCAGTAGCCAAGCTCTGGCTTCTGCTCAGGCGTAGGATTGAGAGCCAACCAAAGTCGCTATCTCACCGATAAGACTATAGTACATAACACCGTAAATTAACTGAAATTGCCAAGGATGCTAATTAGAAGGTGAAACTGAGGCCTAGAGTTTTTAAATTACCTCCCCCGTTGTATCTTTGTTTTTAAATAACGAACTCTATAAAGATTATACAGAAGTTTTTCTAGTGTAAGTAAGGCTATACCTTTCCGGAGTGGGGTTACCCTGGGCATTATTTTGATGTCTGTAATTTTCTTCACAAGCAAAGCTCGATCTCCTAGGGCTGTACGAGAAAACTGATAACAATAGAAAAAGAAAATGTTTTGGTACCACTTATACATAAACACAAAATTTCCAAATTGTGAGAAAAATATACATGTTATATTTAAATTCACTTTTTTCTCCTCTCAGCAGTCATTACGCACGGCATGCTGATGTAGAGATAAATTTCCCACAGCTAGTGCTAGCATTGTATAAAATACGACTTATTTCAGTCATAATTCTTAGCACATTTGTGTCGATTTTTTGGATCTGTTTAATCCAAATTTAGAAAAATATACATGTTATGTTTAAATTCACTTTTTCTTCTCTCAGCAGACATTACGCACGGCATGCTGATGTAGAGATAAATTTCCCACGGCTAGTGCTAGTATTGTATGAAATATGACTTATTTCAGTCATAATTCTTAGCACATTTGTGTCAATTTTTTGGATCTGTTTAAAATAAAACATTTAGTAAAGCGTAAATAGCAAGAACCCAGCATAGTAATAAAGATAGAGACAGTTCTTTATATATGAGTAAGTATGTGAATCCAAAACATAAGGATTAGGACATTATCAGCGCTTGTTTTGCATTTCAATGACAAATAGAAGAATAAGAGTTTCAATTAAAAACTGGAAATAAAAATTAAAACAATTGAATGACTCCTGTAGCGGATACCCCTCTACCAAATTCCATGGCCAAACCTCAATGGATTTGACCTATGTAGTTATAGAGCGAATATCATTATAAAAATCCCTATAAAAGTCTTAATTTATTTTTCTTTTTTTTCATTTTGGAAGTTATATTCACTGTATCCACCCTTTTATTCCTCATTGATACCATTTTTGTTCTATTTGCAGACATATGGGGCTTATTTATTTCCACTTTTGAAAGTTTTAAAACAATAGAATCTAATCTCGAACTGATAGATTTATAGGAAGTATTTCCGTATTTTTCTTGTTTTCCTTATGTTAAAAACTAGCATGGACGAATTAAAAAATACTATTTGCTCAAAGTAAACAGTAAATTTGACACTTAAAATGCGCAACAGTTTTAAATCTTCCTAATAAATTATAATTTTTCCAAAATTATTAGGGGCAACTGCCCCCCTTTCCCCCTGTCAATTACATGTGCCACATCTAGGCAACAAACAAATTAATTAAGCAATAAATGAGCCTAACTTGCGGGAACTTCCAACAAAGCTGACCAAAAGAGAACTATTAAAATTTCTACCGGATGTGTTCTTTCTTTGCATCAGGTTTTACTCCTCAAAAAATTATGACAAACAATGCAAAAAAATATAAAAGAAAAAATTGGGGGAAATATTGTGCCCGTATCAATCTTAATTTAAGCAGCAGCACTGTACTACATACGCTATTGGTTTTAGTGAGAACTGTTTTGTATTTTGTAAGAACTAATTGGATGAACTATTTTGCATTTTGTGGCAAGTATTTCTTATTTTGAAAGAACTATTTTCGGTTGTTGTAAGAACTATTTTGCAAAACTATTTAGCACCCATTTTTGGTGATAGCAAAGTATTTAAAAAATTTTTAAATGAATGAATGCTTTATTAACAACTAAATATCAAAAACTAAACATACACACAACCACCCGGATCAGGCTTAAACAGCCTGATGTTGGATGGCTGTAATCTTCTGACTCTCAACCTATTTATTTAAAAAAAAAATAAAATAAAGAAGGACAAAAACACTTCCACTTAATTACCCTTTAATACACGAATATACATAAATAAAAGCTAACAATAATAAGAAAAATTAATCTCCCCACTCCCGATAAATGTTTTTTTTAATTTTACTTTAAATGACCCAATGTGTTCCACCTCCCTAACGCCAGTTGGAATATCATTCCAAA
Organism: Artemia franciscana; assembly: GCF_032884065.1. NCBI lineage: Eukaryota > Metazoa > Arthropoda > Branchiopoda > Anostraca > Artemiidae > Artemia > Artemia franciscana. Next base: position 119,531 of record NC_088876.1, read on the forward strand.
TAGCCAGAGCTAAACAGCTAATTCCAAAAACTGCAAGTGTGGGGTCTCGGTACTCAACAATATAATTACCCACCTCTCTAGTCTCATACCTGTGGAGTGAACGATTTACTCGAAAAAAATTGGTAAAACTGGAGGACATACATCATTGCAACATCGATACGCAAAAACAGAAGCTTGATAATCTCGAATCTGACCAATGTTGAGCACTCGTAATTTCTTAAAACATAACGCGGTGTCACTCACATTTTCTACATAATTACCAAGAAGACGTACTGTTTTATTTTGTAGGATCTGTGCTCTTTTAAAATTTGCATAGAAATTACTAGACCAAAGGACACAACCATAAGAAATATAAGGCGCAACAATGGTTTGATCTATATATATCAAAAATAAGTTGTTTGTGTGTTATGTCAGTTACACTATGTCTGTTACGCCAGACATATGACGTCTGAAAAATAAAGAAGAAAAAGAAAACGAACTAAAATGTAAAAACTGGAAATTGCATAAATATTCCAAAATATTTTGACAATAGATTAAAGTAATTCGAAAACCTTAAAACAGATACTTAAAATTTGAGGTTCATTATAAATTATTGAGCTTTAGCAAGCTTAGCACGTAAAGAGGAATTTTTAGTACAGATCTTAAAATGACAGAAGTAACAGCCGAGGAAGCTGCTCAAAAATAGTTAATTCAAAGAGAAATTTTAGTGTAATTCCCACAATGGCAGAAGAAACAGCCGAGGAATCTGCTCAAAGGGTTAATGTCAAAAGGCTTGCGGTTAAAGAACGCAAAACCGAGCAGTTAGATGAAAATAAAAACGTATCAAAACTGAAAATGATAACGATGATGATTGGGTTTGTGATTTTGACTTGGATAAGGTCATCAATGCCTACCAGATTTTAGTTAAAAAAAACAAAGGTTCGGCGATATGTATTTCATAGTGACGCTGAAAAATAAAGAAAAAAAGAAAACTGAAAAAAGAAAAATGGTAAAAAACTAAAAAAAACCTAAAAAGGAAAAACTAAAAAAAAAATAAATAAAAAAAATTAAAAAAAGAAAAAACGTAACAAAATAAAAAAAATAAAAAAGGTAAAAAACTAAAAAGAAAAAAACTAAAAAAAAGTCTAAAAACTTTATTTAAAACATTATTTACTATATTTAATATATTTTGACAATAGATTAAAGTAATTCGAAAACTTAAAACAGATACCAAAAATTTGAGGTTTATTATAAATTGTTGGAGCTTTAGCATGCTTGGCACGTAAACATTTTTCCAAGTGTCAATCTTAGAATGAACATTGAAAATTGAAGAAAACAAATCAATTAAAAGAAAAACTAAAAAAAGAAAAACTAAAAAAGAAAAAAAACTAAGAAAAGAAAAAACTAAAAAAGAAAAAAAAACTAAAAAAGAAACTGTATCTATAGATATAAAAATAAGTTGTATATATGCATGTTTGTTTGTTTGTGGGTTTGCATTTGACGTCATTATAAATATATAAGGCTTTTTATATAACGTCATTATAAGATGACACTACAGACCGGGTCACCGGAAACAAATGACGACTGGGACACAGGGAATATAAATGACGACCGGGACACTCAAAGAGAAATTACAGACCGGGACACCGGGACACAAATGACGACCGGGACACAGGGAATATAAGTGAGGACCGGGACACTCAAAGAGAAATTACAGACTGGGATACCGGCACACAAATGACGACCGGGACACAGGGAATACAAATGACGACAAGGACACAGGGACAAAACTACAACGGGGCGCCGGGGGCACAGGGGATATATAAATGATTACGAGGACACAGGGAATGTTCGATTGGCAATCACCATCAACAAAGCTCAAGGGCAATCGTTAGAAAAATGCGGTATAGATCTGAATATGGATTGTTTTCCCATGGACAATTATTATGTTGCATGTTCAAGAGTTGGTAAACCTGACAATCTATTTATATGGACAGACAATGGGACAGCAAAGGATGTTGTATATTCGCAAAAATAAGTTGTTTGTGTGTTATGTCTGTTACACTATGTCTGTTACTCCAGATTATATCTTCTATATATATAAAAATAAGTACTGGGAAATGCACTGGCGCAAGTCAAAATGTAAAAACTAGGAATTACATAAATATTTCGAAATATTTTGACAATAGATTCAAGTAAGACGAAAACCTTAAAACAGATACTTAAAATTTTGAGGTGTGTCCCTGTGTCCCACCTGTGAATATAGATAGATTCATATATGTGTTTCAAACTACGTAAAACTTGCGAATATACAACATTCTTGGCTTTCCCATTGTCTGTGCATATACAAAGCCTTATGTACTAATAATGACGTCATATGCAAACGCTCTTTTTACAAACAAACAAACATGCATACACCCAGCTCGTTTTTATATAGATAGATAGATAGATAGATACAATACAAATTAACTGCGTAAAACTTGCGAATATACAACATTCTTCGCTGTCCAATTGTCGCTGCATATAAATAGATTGTCAGGTTTACCGACCCTCGAACATGCAACGTACAATTGTCCATGGGAAAAACAAACAGTATTAAGATCTATACCACATTTTTCTAATGATTGACCTTGAGCTTTGTTAATGGTGATTGCAAATGCTAATCGAATAGGGAATTGCAATCTTTTAAATTGAAAAGGCAGATCCGTTGGAATCATGGGAGTGCGAGGAATAAGAACAGCCTCACCCTCAAAAGGCCCTGTCAAGATTGTGGCTTCTATTAGGTTTTCCATTGTTTTTCTTACGGAAAGTCGCGTGCCATTGCAAAGCTTTGGTGGGTTGATATTTCTTAAAAGTATTATTGGTACGCCTAGTTTTAGTTGTAGCACGTGTGGTGGAAACCCTGAAAGATCTATGGAATTTAAAAATTCAGATGGATAATTAACCGCTTCATTTGGTTCCAAAACTGTGTCGACTGACTTGTAAAGGACTACCTGGTCTCGAATCTTGGTCAACAAAATATTGTTGATTTCGTGGAGGTCTATATTTTTGGGTACAAGAATCGCTCTTTCACTTAGCCATTTATTATTTTTATAACTGTTTAGAATATTCGGAAATACTTTTTCAATCAATTCATTTTTGGACGTCATTAAATTACAGAACTCAGCAGGTAGTTGTACACGTCCTGAAATTGAGTCTACTGGGAGCTTTCCGTTTCCAATTGCCAGCAATTGATCTGAAAATGTTTGACCAGAGTCATCGTTTTGCAATCGGACACGGATATTTGTAGTTAATTTTAATGTTTTTACGTGTGCCCATAAATTAGAATTTTTCAGGCAAGCATTCATTTCGTCTGCAGGAGTTGATCTAGATATTATAGTTAATGTTTGCCTGAAATCTCCCGCAAGCAATATTAATGTACTGCCAAAGGGTTTCAACCTCCCTCGCAAATCTTTCAAGCATTGATCCAGAACCTCGAGCGATTTTTTGTGTGCCATTGTGCACTCATCCCGAATAATAAGTTTGCATTGCTGCAATACTTTACCCATCCCAGATGATTTGGAAATATTGCACGTGGGAGTTTCTGTAGAATGCAAGTTCAGAGGCAATTTCAAAGCGGAATGAGCAGTTCTTCCACCAGGCAGCAATGTTGCGGCTATTCCGGACGACGCAATTGCCAACGCTATATCATTTTTTGATCGAATTGATGCCAGAATCAGTTTTATCACAAACGTTTTACCAGTACCTCCTGGTGCATCCAAAAAGAAAATTTCTCCAACGTTGTTATCGACACAATGCATTATCGTATCATAAATGTCTTTTTGTTCCGACGTTAACTTGGAAATGATATTTTGTACATACGACAATAGATCACTCGTACTGTAACTTTGTTCACGATCCAATTCTACACATGTCGAAACAGCAGCGATACGGTTAGGTGAAGGCATTCCCAAATCCTGAAGAGGTTTGTTTGCCATTCGTACGCACAAATTTACATCTACTCAAGCTATAATCATCGACTGGGTTGTACTTGAATGCCAGGCGATAACTTTCAGGTTGCTCTGATTCCTCGGCACGCTTTCTTTTCTTACTTTCTCTATCAGCAGCAAGCCTGATTTCTTGCTGTTCTTGTGATTCCTCGGCACGCTTTCTTTTCTTACTTTCTCTATCAGCAGCAAGCCTGATTTCTTGCTGTTCTTGTAATTCCTCGGCACGCCTTCTTTTTTCACTTTCTCTTTTAGCAGCAAGTCTGCTTCCGCGTTGCTCTGGTAGTTCCTCGGCACGCTTTCTGTTCTTTCTTTCTCTATCAGCCTCAAGCCTGTTTCCTTGCTGTTCTTTTGATTCCTCGGCACGCTTTCTGTTCTTTCTTTCTCTATCAGCCTCAAGCCTGTTTCCTTGCTGTTCTTTTGATTCCTCGGCACGCCTTCTTTTTTCACTTTCTCTTTTAGCAGCAAGTCTGCTTTCGCGTTGCTCTGGTAGTTCCTCGGCACGCTTTCTTTTCTGACTTTCTCTATCAGCAGCAAGTTTTTTGGCATAGACTCTTTGAGCATCTTCATCGGTTTTTGCCATTGTAAGTTCATCAGTCATTGTAAACTTAAACATTAATAGATTTCTACGTGAACATATGTCTTAAATATCTTGAATGACGTCACCGTCAAAGCAAAAATGACGACAACTAATTTCATGACGTCAGTCAACACAGAAACATGACGTCACCTGATCCACAGACAGACACACAGACAGACAACTTATTTTTATATTTATACTAGCTGTTGGGGTGGCGCTTCGCGCCACCCCAACACCTAGTTGGTGGGGGCGCTTCGCGCCCCCCCCAAGCCCCCCCGCGCGCGTAACTCGTTACGCGCCATATTAGTTACGCGCCATTGTAGTTGTGTCCCTATGTCCCACCTGTGAATATATATATATATATATATATATATATATATATATATATATATATATATATATATATATATATATATATATATATATATATATATATATATATATATATATATATATATATAAATATATATATATATATATATATATATATATATATATATATATATATATATATATATATATATATATATGTTTTAAACTACGTAAAACTTGCGAATATACAACATTCTTTGCTGTCCCATTGTCTGTGCATATAAATAGATTGTCAGGTTTACCGACTCTTGAACATGCAACATATAATGGTCCATGGGAAAACAATCCGTATTCAGATCTATACCTCATGATTCTAATGATTGCCCTTGAGCTTTGTTGATGGTGATTGCTAATCGACGATTCCCTGTGTCGCCGTCGTCATTTATATATCCCCGTGTGCCCCCCGGTGTCCCGGTCGTCATTTATATTCCATGTGTTCCGGTCGTCATTTATGTCCCGGTGTCCCAGTCTGTGAATTCTCTTTGAGGGTCCCAGGCGTCATTGATATTCCTTGTGTCCCGGTGTCCCGGTCGTCATTCGTGTCCCGGTGTCCTAGTCTGTATATACATTCGTTTTTGAATTGGTCTTTTTTTAGGTTTTAGTTTTCTGCCTTTTTTTTAGTTTTTTTTAGTTATACTTCATGATTCTAATGATTGCCCTTGAGCTTTATTGATGGTGATTGCTAATCGAACACTCTCTGTGTCCCCATCGTCATTTATATATCCCCCTGTGCCCCCCGGCGTCCCCGTTGTAGTTGTGTCCCTGTGTCCCGGTCGTCATTTATATTCCCTGTGTCCCGGTCGTCATTTGTATTCCGGTGTCCCAGTCTGTATATACATTCGTTTTTGAAATGGTAAATGATGAAATAAATTTTTGTATTTTTCCCCTTTTTTTCTTTTTAGTTTTTTTTGGTTTTTACATTTTTTTAGTTTTTTTAGTTTTTTTTCTTTTTTCTTTTTAGTTTTTTTTTATTTTTATTTTTTTAGTTTTGTTTTTCTCCTTTATTTTTCTTTTTGTTTCCTTTTTTAGTTTTTTTTATTTTTTAGTTTTTTAGTTTTTTTGCTTTTTTCGTTTTTTTTTATTAGTTTTTAGTTTGTTTTTTTCTTCTTAGTTTTTTTGTAGTTTTTACCTTTTTTTTAGTTTTTTTTTACTTATGTCCTGGTCGTCATTTATACTCCCTGTGTCCCGGTCGTCATTTGTGATGGTTTGTTGACGGTGTTTTGTTGATGGTGATTGCTAATTGAACATTCCTTTTGTCCCGGTCGCTTTCTCTTTGAGTGTCCCGGTCGTCATTTATATTCCCTATGTGCCGGTGTCCTGGTCGTCATTTGTGTCCCAATGTAATTTCGTAATTTCGTCAGTCGAAAACATGACGTCAGCCGACACAGAAACATGACGTCACCTGATCCACAGACACACAGACAGACAACTTATTTTTATATATATAGATAGATAGATAGATAGATATATATATAAATAAGTTGTTTGTCTGTCTGTCGACTGATGTCATGTTTGTGTGTCGACTGACGTCATGTTTGTCGACTGACGTCATTATAAGGATTGAGCTGTATGTCGTCAAGAAGTTGTTTGTCGTCTGACGTCATGTTTGTCGACTAACGAAACTACAGACCGGGACACCGGGACACAAATGACGTGTTATGTCTGTTATAACGTAATAGAGGCAACAATCTTGACAGGGCCTTTTGAGGGTGAGGCTTTTCTTATTCCACGCATTCTCATGATTCCAATGGATCTGCCTTTTCAACCTAAAAGATTGCAATTCCCAATTTGATTAGCATATTTAGTTTTCAGTCCAGAACCACTAAAGCTATTATGTAAATATCAAAAATATTTATGTTGTCTGAGCAATAATTTTTAGTTTTTATTTCAAAATAGAAAATTACCTGACAATTTTAGAATTATATCTATCTATATATATAAAAATAAGTTGTCTGTCTGTGGATCAGGTGACGTCATGTTTCTGTGTCGACTGGCGTCATGAAGTTAGTTGTCGTCATTTTTGCTATGACGGTGACGTCATTAAAGATATTTAAGACATATATGTTCACGTAGAAATCTATTAATGTTTAAGTTTCAAATGACTGATGAACTTACAATGGCAAAAGCCGATGAAGATGCTCAAAGAGTCTATGCCAAAAAACTTGCTGCTGATAGAGAAAGTCAGAAAAGAAAGCGTGTCGAGGAATAAAAAGAACAGCAAGGAAACAGGCTTGAGGCTAAAGAACGCAAAACCGCGCAGTTAGATGAAGATCCACCTGGACAGCGAGAGTCAAAACATATCAAAACTGAAAATGATAGCGATGATGATTGGGTTTGGGATCTTGGCTTGGATAAGGTCATCAATGCCTACCAGATTTTAGTTAAAAAAAAACAAAGGTTCGGCGATATGTATTTCATAGTGAAGCTGAAAAATAAAGAAGAAAAAGAAAACTGAAAAAAGAAAAAATGTAAAAAACTAAAAAATACTAAAAAGAAAAAACACTCAAAGAGAAATTACAGACCGGGACACAAATGACGACCGGGACAGAGGGAATATAAATAACGACCGGGACACTCAAGGAGAAATTACAGACTGGGATACCGGGACACAAATGACGACCGGGACACAGGCAATATAAATGACGACCAGGACAACAATGGCAACACCCAAGGAAGCTGCTCAAAACGAATGTATTCACGCCGAAGTAGCTGAGTTGGTAAAGCGTTATGTTTAAGGTTCTAGGTCACAGAGGCTCCAGGTTTGAACCTTGGCTTTAGCATTAATACAAAAGAAGAAAAAAACCAAAAAAGGTAAAAACTACAAAAAAAAACTAAAAATGAAATATATATATATATTTATATATATCATCTTTTCCACAAAAATAATAATTTAGTGCTTCTGCTTAAAAACAACAATCGAATTGATGCCTCCTGATACGCAACTATCAACAAAGTGGCAATCGTTGTGGTCGGTGATCAGTTCTTACCTCGAGATAATATTCTTTATAGGCGAAACAATCAGTTGACAAGAATTGCTTAAACTCATCGATGCTACGATGCCCTACAATATCCTGTATGTTTCAGGTTCTAGGTCCGAGAGGCTCCAGGTTTGAACCTTGGCTTTAGCATTAATACAAATGAAGAAAAAAACTAAAAAAGGTAAAAACTACAAAAAAACTAAAAAGAAAATATATATATATATATTTATATATATCATCTTTTCCACAAACATAATAATTTAGTGCTTCTGCTTAAAAACAGCAATCGAATTGATGCCTCCTGATACGCAACTATCAACAAAGTGGCAATCGTTGTGGTCGGTGATCAGTTCTTACCTCGAGATAATATTCTTTATTGGCGAAACAATCAGTTGACAAGAATTGCTTAAACTCATCGATGCTACGATGCCCTACAATATCCTGACGAATATAAATGACGCCCGGGACACTCAAATGGAAATCACAGACTGGGAAACCGGGACACAAATGACGACGGGGACACAGGGAATATAAATGACGACCCGGACACAGGGACACAACTACAACGGGGACGCCGGGGGGCTCAGGGGGATATATAAATGACGACGGCAACAAAGGAAATGGTCGATTTGCAATCACCATCAACAAAGCTCAAGGGCAATCAATAGAATCATGAGGTATAGATCTGAATACGGATTGTTTTCCCATGGACCATTATGCGTTGCATGTTCAAGAGTCGGTAAACCTGACAATCTATTTATATGCACAGACGATGGGACAGCAAAGAATGTTGTATATTCGCAAGTTTTACGTAGTTAAACATATATATATATATATATATATATGTTTTTAACTACGTAAAACTTGCGAATATACAACATTCTTTGCTGTCCCATTGTCTGTGCATATAAATAGATTGTCAGGTTTACCGACTCTTGAACATGCAACATATAATGGTCCATGGGAAAACAATCCGTATTCAGATCTATACCTCATGATTCTAATGATTGCCCTTGAGCTTTGTTGATGGTGATTGCTAATCGACCATTCCCTGAGTCGCCATCGTCATTTATATATCCCCCTGTGCACCCCGGCGTCCCCTTTGTAGTTATGTCCCTGTGTCCCGGTCGTCATTTATATTCCCTGTGTCCCGGTCGTCATTTGTGTCCCGGTGTTCCAGTCTGTGATTTCTCTTTGAGTGTCCCGGGAGTCATTTATATTCCTTGTGTCCCGGTGTCCCGGTCGTCATTTATATCCCCCTGTGCCCCCCGGCGTCCCCATTGTAGTTGTGTCCCTGTGTCCCGGTCGTCATTTATATTCCCTGTGTCCCGGTCGTCATTTGTATCCCGGTGTCCCGGTCTGTATATACATTCGTTTTTTAGTTTTGTTTTTCTCCTTTATTTTTTTCCTTTTTTCTTTTTTTTCTTTTTTAGTTTATTTAGATTTTTAGATTTTTTAGTTTTTTTATTAGTTTTTAGTTTTTTTGTAGTTTTTACCATTTTTTTAGTTTTTTTAGTTTTTTTTTTTACTTATGTCCTGGTCGTCATTTATACTCCCTGTGTCCCGGTCGTCATTTGTGTCTCGGTGCTTTGTTGATTGCTAATTTATATTATATTTATATTTATATTTTTTATATTTATTAATATTTTTTAGTTTTCTTTTTCAAATATTTTTCAGTTTTTCCTTTTTTTAGTTTTTTCTTTTTTAGTTTTTAGTTTTTTTTTTGTTTTTTACCTTTTTTTAGTTTTTTTAGTTTTTTTAGTTTTTTAGCTTTTTTAGTTTTTTTATTAGTTTTATTTTTTTTTTTAGTTTTTGCCTTTTTTTAGTTTTTTCAGTTTTTTTTTAGTTTTCAGTTTTTTACCTTTTTTTAGTTTTTTTACTTTTTTAGCTTTTTTAGTTTTTTTTTATTTTAGTTTTTTTGTAGTTTTTACCTTTTTTAGTTTTTTTTCTTCTTTTGTATTAGTGTGAAATAATTCAGACGTCATATGCGGACAAACACGACGTCACTCGACAGACAGACAGACAGACATAACCCACAAACAACTTATTTTTATATATATTTATTCATATTTTTTTAGTTTTCTTTTTCTCTTTTATTTTTCAGTTTTTTCCTTTTTTTTAGTTTTTTTCTTTTTTAGTTTTTAGTTTTTTTAGTTTTTTACCTTTTTTTAGTTTTTTTTTAGTTTTTTTAGTTTTTAGCTTTTTTAGTTTTTTTTATTAGTTTTTATTTTTTTTGTAGTTTTTGCCTTTTTTTATTTTTTTCAGTTTTTTTTAGTTATTAGATTTTTACCTTTTTTTAGTTTTTTTTTAGTTTTTTAGCTTTTTTAGTTTTTTTTTCTTTTTAGTTTTTTTTGTAGTTTTTACCTTTTTTAGTTTTTTTTCTTCTTTTGTATTAGTGTGAAATAATTCAGACGTCATATGCGAACAAACATGACGTCACCTGATCCACAGATCCACAGATCCACACACAGACAACTTATTTTTATATATATACTAGCTGTTGGGGTGGCGCTTCGCGCCACCCCAACACCTAGTTGGTGGGGGCGCTTCGCGCCCCCCCCAAGCCCCCCCGCGCGCGTAAGTCGTTACGCGCCATAATAGTTACGCGCCATTGTAGTTGTGTCCCTATGTCCCACCTGTGAATATAGATATATATATATATATAATATATATATATATATATATATATATATATATATATATATATATATATATATATATATATATATATATATATATTTATACGGTTTTAACTACGTAAAACTTGCGAATATACAACATTCTTTGCTGTCCCATTGTCTTTGCATATAAATAGATTGTCAGGTTTACCGACTCTTGAACATGCAACATATAATGGTCCATGGGAAAACAATCCGTATTCAGATCTATACCTCATGATTCTAATGATTGCCCTTGAGCTTTGTTGATGGTGATTGCTAATCGACCATTCCCTGTCCCGGTGTCCCGGTCGTCATTTACATCCCCCTGTTTCCCCCGGTGTCCCCGTTGTAGTTGTGTCCCTGTGTCCCGGTCGTCATTTATAATCCCTGTGTCCCGGTCGTCATTTGTATCCCGGTGTCCCGGTCTGTATATACATTCGTTTTTTAGTTTTGTTTTTCTCTTTTATTTTTTTTCTTTTTTAGCTTATTTAGATTTTTAGATTTTTTAGTTTTTTTATTAGTTTTTAGTTTTTTTTTTCTTTTAGTTTTTTTGTCCGGTCGTCATTTATATCCCCCTGTTTCCCCCGGTGTCCCCGTTGTAGTTGTGTCCCTGTGTCCCGGTCGTCATTTATATTCCCTGTGTCCCGGTCGTCATTTGTATCCCGGTGTACCGGTCTGTATATACATTCGTTTTTTAGTTTTGTTTTTCTCCTTTATTTTTTTCCTTTTTTTTCTTTTTTAGTTTATTTAGATTTTTAGATTTTTTAGTTTTTTTATTAGTTTTTAGTTTTTTTTTTCTTTTTAGTTTTTTTGTAGTTTTTAACTTCTTTTTAGTTTTGTTAATTTTTTTTTTTACTTATGTCCTGGTCGTCATTTATACTCCCTGTGTCCCGGTGCTTTGTTGATTGCTAATCGAACATTCCTTTTGTCCTGGTCGCTTTCTCTTTGAGTGTCGTCATTTATTTTTTTCTTTTTTAGTTCTTTTAGTTTTTACCTTTTTTAGTTTTTTTTTAGTTTTTTAGATGAAAATTTTTTTTAGTTTTTTCCTTTTTTTTCTTTTAGTTTTTTATTGGTTTTTACCTTTATGTTAGCTTATTTTTCAGTTTTTTCCTTTTTTTTTATTTTTTTTTTTATTTTTTTTTTTTTTTAGTTTTTTACCTTTTTTTAGTTTTTTTAGTTTTTTTAGTTTTTTTAGTTTTTTAGCTTTTTTACTTTTTTTATTAGTTTTAGTTTTTTTGTAGTTTTTGCCTTTTTTTAGTTTTTTCAGTTTTTTTTTTTAGTTTTTTATTGGTTTTTACCTTTATTTTAGCTTATTTTTCAGTTTTTTCCTTTTTTTTAGTTTTTTTTAGTTTTTAGTTTTTTTAGTTTTTTACCTTTTTTTAGTTTTTTTAGTTTTTTTAGTTTTTTAGCTTTTTTATTTTTTTTATTAGTTTTTAGTTTTTTTTGTATTTTTTGCCTTTTTTTAGTTTTTTCAGTTTTGACGTCACCTGATCCAGTTTTTTCAGGTGACGTCACCTGATCCACGATCCACAGATCCACAGACAACTTATTTTTATATATATAGATAGTTTTTTTTTTACTTATGTCCTGGTCGTCATTTATACTCCTGTGTCCCGGTGCTTTGTTGATTGCTAATCGAACATTCCTTTTGTCCTGGTCGCTTTCTCTTTGAGTTTCGTCATTTATTTTTTTCTTTTTAGTTCTTTTAGTTTTTACCTTTTTTAGTTTTTTTTAGTTTTTTAGATGAAAATTTTTTTTAGTTTTTTCCTTTTTTTCTTTTTAGTTTTTTATTGGTTTTTACCTTTATTTTAGCTTATTTTTCAGTTTTTTCCTTTTTTTTATTTTTTTTTATTTTTTATTTTTTTTAGTTTTTTACCTTTTTTTAGTTTTTTTAGTTTTTTTAGTTTTTTTAGTTTTTTAGCTTTTTTACTTTTTTTATTAGTTTTTAGTTTTTTTTTGTAGTTTTTGCCTTTTTTTAGTTTTTTCAGTTTTTTTTTTAGTTTTTTATTGGTTTTTACCTTTATTTTAGCTTATTTTTCAGTTTTTTCCTTTTTTTTTAGTGTTTTTTAGTTTTTAGTTTTTTTCGTTTTTTATCTTTTTTTTAGTTTTTTTAGTTTTTTTAGTTTTTTACCTTTTTTATTTTTTTTATTAGTTTTTAGTTTTTTTGTAGTTTTTTGCCTTTTTTTAGTTTTTTTAGTTTTTTAGCTTTTTATTAGTTTTTAGTTTTTTTTGTAGTTTTTGCCTTTTTTTAGTTTTTTTAGTTTTTTAGCTTTTTTATTTTTTTTATTAGTTTTTAGTTTTTTTTGTAGTTTTTGCCTTTTTTAGTTTTTTCAGTTTTGACGTCACCTGATCCAGTTTTTTCAGGTGACGTCACCTGATCCATCCACAGACAGACAGACAACTTATTTTTATATATATAGATATATAAATATATATATATATATATATATATATATATATATATATATATATATATATATATATATATATATATATATATATATATATATATATATATATATATATATCTATATTCACAGGTGGGACATAGGGACACAACTACAATGGCGCGTAACTAATATGGCGCGTAACGACTTACGCGCGCGGGGAATGATTGATGAACTTAATGACTGATGAACTTACAATGGCAAAAGCCAATGAAGATGCTCAAAGAGTCTATGCCAAAAAACTTGCTGCTGATAGAGAAAGTCAGAAAAGAAAGCGTGCCGAGGAATCAAAAGAACAGCAAGGAAACAGGCTTGAGGCTGATAGAGAAAGAAAGAACAGAAGGCGTGCCGAGGAACTACCAGAGCAACGCGAAAGCAGACTTGCTGCTAAAAGAGAAAGTGAAAAAAGAAGGCGTGCCGAGAAATCACAAAAACAGCAAGAAATCAGGCTTGCTGCTGATAGAGAAAGTAAGAAAAGAAGCGTGCCGAGGAATCAGAGCAACCTGAAAGTTATCGCCTGGCATTCAGGTACAGCCCAGTCGATGATTATAGCTTGAGTAGATG